>NC_061119.1:123769181-124069181 GCF_002878395.1 Capsicum annuum | reverse complement strand
TCCAAGGTATGTGGGGTTTGAACAAGAACACTCCTTTTGTTCTTGTGCCTAAATATTTACTTTCTATTATTGATTTAAATGATATTTCTAGTGGGTTTACACCCAGATTTCTCTATTAATGATTTATGAGATTTGAGTTGAATAAGTTTGATATTTATGATTATTTCACCATCATGTTTCTTAAATTGAGCATTTTTTCCATGAGCCGTATATTATCATTATGTCTTGATGATTTCTTAGAAATTTAAGTCAAGTTCCATGAGAAGAATATTTTTATTACGAATTGATGATTTTTGAATGATTTGAGACAAGTGTCATGTGTTATGCCTTTCTATGAGAAATTCGACTGTTGAATGTATATTGATATGTGAAATTGAGAGGCAAGAATGAGTCTTATGATGTTTCCATGAAGTTTTTGATATTTGAAATGATTTGATAAACAAATGTACTTGATATTGAGAAAGCTTGTGTTGAGTTGAGTCGAGTTAGGAATCCACAAGATGTTTATGATATTCAGATGAGATATATATTTATGTTTTGGTCTTTATAATAGAACCATGAGTTGATATTGATTGAGGTGGATTTCCTAACGCGTTCTGAGATGAGTCTGGGAGAAGTATTTAGCACCGAGTGTGAAATTTGCTATTTCCCCAAAACTACGTGCTACCATAGGATTGATGTTGATAATTGTGGGCCAAAGGCCGAGTATGACATTGCGAAGATGAGATTGAGGTTGTACTCCCTGACAAGATTACAACACCTCTGCCAATGTGAGGTTCTGTCCTTAGGAGGGTAAAGCATTGGACTTCATACGGCTCACATGGTGTAGTCATGTCTGTTATAAGAAACTCCCATGTCCATAATGATTTAAGTCTCTTGAGTTACCGAGTCACTCTAAGTCATGAGTTAAAGATTTTGAGTTGAGATAAATGATTTACGAGATTTACGAAGCATGTATTACTACTGATGATTTATGAGAACAATGTTTCAGATAATTCAAGCGAAGAGAATTATTATGGTCAGCATGCATGATTTTCTTATACATTTATGATATTATTTAAATGTTGCATCCACCCCTACATACTCAGTACATTCCCAAGTACTGACTCCCATACTCTTTTGTATTCTATATTTCATCATGATATAGGTTCAGGTGCTCAGTCTCAACAGTGACAGTGATCTTCGAGTACCTTCTTCTATATCTTTGCAGTTGGTGAATCCTCATGGTTCGAGGACCTGTATCTCTCATTTTGTCTTAATGATAGATGGTCGTTTATTTTTAGTTTAGTATGAGTCAGTTAGGGATTTGTCTCAATGGCTCCTCAGTCTTATGTAGTAGAGGCTTTGTCAGATTAGTGTGCCAGTATGTATAGGATCTTAGTATTTTGGTTGTTTAGGACAGTATCATTTTGTATCTAACCATGGTAAAGACATACCTATTCTTCTTTATCTTAGCATGATTTATGTTACAGTGAGTTCTGAAAGTGATGACAGGCTTAGAGGGTTAGCTTGAGGCCACGTGTGACCTTAAGCACTGTGTGACGTGTTCGGATGGGTTCTTGGGGCGTTACATGACTGCTGCTACATTTGCCACTGGATTGGCTGGGGTAGTAGCTCGCTGATTTTTCTGAGTAGCTACTAAATGAGCTAAGGTAGTAAAACCATCTCTAAACTTAGCGTGCGAGACATTTTTATTCAAGGTATCTTACTGAACAGGCGGTGGTGCGGGCTGATTCCTGTCCCTTATTCTGTTCTTTCTTTTGGGAGGTATTATCTGTAAATAGAACAAAGGATGACTTAGAAAGGGAGTTTAAGTAGAGATAATGTTCTTTCACATGACATGAATTCTGAAAGAAGGGAAACTTTTTCTAAAATGTCTAGTAGCCTCTTATCCATAAGTGTGGCACACTTCACACCTTTGCACAAGAGTCTACTCAACACGGCTTTTAGACTCCCCAGAACATTTTAAAACCTGGCTCTGATACCAAGTTTTGTCATGACCCTAGGCTACCCCATAGTCACAACAATAGTGCTTATAGTCACAAGTGATCACAAGCTGACCCATGAGCTGGTACCTACTATGATCACTAAATAAGTATGAACATAGCACCTATGCGGAAGATAAACTGATAGGGGAATATAGATCTAACTAATAAAATACTGAATTAATAATTAGTCTGAAATATCTGATAAAAATTAAAAGTAGTTGACTAATTTTCTAACTGACTGTCTAAACATCTTAAAGCCTCTAAACTAACTAAGGAGTTGATGGGACACCCTAACTAACTTCAGATGATCGAATAAAATACTAAAATAATGAAATAAACATAACATGTCCTCGATGAATAAGGACTCACCACTACGGCTACTAGATTATGCTAAGTTGTCTGACTGCAGTCGGGAAACTATGAGTCCAAACCTATGATATAAGACATCATAGCACAAAGAAGAGCAGATGATCAGTAATTTGACTGTACTGGTATATGAGATAAGGTCAGTCGGATATTCATGGTGTACTATGCATATGAAATAAGTACTAACTAAATAGCATGCGATAACTAAATATTAATGCATAAAAATTGTAATATCTGAGAATGCAAAGCTAAGCATAAATTTGTAAACTAAAATGAGTCTGAAATCTGAAAGACTGTAAACTTTATAACTGAATAACTTAAAGTTTGTATAGTTGTCAATCAAGCCTGAACTAAAACTTTACTGAATACTGTACTGAGACTATAGGAGGTATTATCTAACTGACATGCCCTAATTTAAGCTAACCGAGGTCCAAACTGTAACCCCAGTTGGAAGGGTATCAGTACCGTACCATGGGCACTAACACTCGTAGTGTGGATCCACTAAACCGGTATCTCAATGGACTATTGAGTCACCCTCAACTGGAAGGTGCTCTAAAGAGATATGTGTCACCCTCAACTTGGAACAAACACTTTCTCAACACTCGACTAGCAAGTAGGTATCTTTAACCTATGCTAGATATGTAGTTCTGGAACTCAAGGATTGCAACTTAGGGTCACACCCTCTATTGTCAGGTGAGCCCTATCCCTGGGTTTGCTCGATAGTAAATCCTACTCCTAATTTAACTGACACTGATACTGGAATAGACTGAACTAGGCTGAACACTATTACATAACTAATATTGCTCATCATGATATAAACACGTAAGTATACTAATAAGAGTCATGGATTAAATTTTTGAGTAAATGAAAAGTGGAATTTATGTAAATCACATAGGTAGTGGGTGTTCACAACCTACCAACACTAAATGGACTTAAAAATAATTCCATATAAAAGCTTTAAAACCATAGCAGGGGATCATTGTTCAAAACCTAACACTTAGGCATTTCATCAAACACATGAGAGTCATGAACTTAAGCTTCAAAATGGGTAAAGCATGCAAAAATAACAATATTACAAGAATAAAATCATAACTTAGGGATTTCATCTGAATATTACAACGTTTAAAACATATAATGGTTTATCCCACTTGAAAACCTGATAAGAGTCATGGATTAACTTTTTGAGTAAATAAAAAGTGGAATTCATGTAAATCACATAGGTAATGGGCGTTCACAACCTACCAACACTAAATGGAATTAACAATAATGCCATATAAAGCTTTAAAACCATAGCAGGGGATTATTGTTCAAAACCTAACACTTAGGCATTTCATCAAACACACGAGAGTCATGAACTTAAGCTTATAAATTGGTAAAGCATGCGAAAATAACAATATTACAAGAATAAAATCATAACTTAGGGATTTCATGTGAATATTACAACATTTAAAATATATAATGGTTTATCCCACTTGAAAACACTTATAAACATAACTTATAATTGAATTTACATGAGATTTATGGATATGTTTCAACTTAAACATGAAAAACTCATAATTTCAAACCAAAAAGGGATTCTTGGACTCCATGGTTGAAAGGAATCCATGGATGAACATCACACATACCTCACTAGATGATTTCATAAAGATTCTTCGAAATTTCTTGAAGTTTGAAGCTTGAATTTCTTAATTCCTTGAGAATGGTTTAGGGTTTGTTCTTATGGTGGAAGATGGTTTTATTGAGAGATTTTATGAATAAAGGGGAAAATAATGCTCCTTAGTGACCTAAATTTTGTGTTGATGAGTTTTGGTGGGAAGAATTAACCGAAATTCCCTTAAATAATGAGGAACAAAAGATGGAAAAAAAGTGCAGGGGCACCGAGGGCTCTGGACCATTGGGATAAGCTCCACTCCATGTGCTCTAGAGCGACAAGCTAATCCCCATGCCATGGCTCTATCCCAATGCCCTCACTATTTTGCTTCTCCAAACATGCCTCAACACTCATCTGAAAGTTTCAAAACTTGCCCGAGACACACCTTGAACAAACTCGATGATGAATAAACTTAAAAATCATCATAATGAGGTTGGGAAGGTCAAAAATAAGATCATCGAAGTTTAGTGACCTTGGAAATGACTAAGTCCCAACACTTAGTGAAATTTCTAAGTCTTGGACCCCACTTTAAGATGCAATCGTGAGCTAAATTAAGCTACATGTAAGTGTTTAAGTATATGATGTAATTTTTATGGTATATTTCAAAAAAATTTATAGATAATTTGGTCACTTAGAGTTCAAACAAGAAAACTAGTGTTACTAGCTTCAGCTAAGTGTTTGTCTAATATATCTTGATGGATTCTAATGTGTTAATGAGTTAATAAGGGTTTTATTGTGTAAATATTTATGTAAAAATGTGTTCATATTTTCCAAGGTTCAACTGAATTGAGCCAAGATTTAAAACAATAAGTTAAAGATCAACATGGGCAAGCCTAGTCGTAGCTTGAGTTTCTAGTTCACTGTTCTTAATATTGTTGTTTTGAGCTATAATTCGTGGTGTATAAAGATGTAGTATTCTTGGTGAGATGATTATGGTGATATATGGATGATATACAAGCTGTAAATTAAATGGAAGTGACACCACAAGGCTTAGGTTTGAAGGGAAAGTGCACAAACAACTTTAGATGTCAAATTGAGACTTTCCAGTGAGGCCTTGCGATAGAGGTACATTGTGACCTCTACTTGAATTGAGAAGCCATTGATCCGCAACTAATATTTAAGTGGACTACCTATTATGATATAAACCCTAGTCTAGTTGAGCAATCATTGTGGGTTGATGTATCTCCACACTCGGATAAAACCTCCTACTATAAATACAACACTGGTACTTGTTTGTATTCACCTTGGATGACTTAGAGATTTGGAGAGGGGATCCTACACACCTTAATTAGGGTTTATTTATATTTAATTTATCTTATTAATGGATGATATCATGTATTTAATTACTTTGATTACAGTTATGTCGGTTAGTGGTTAAACGCCCCTTTCCGGGGTTAAGGCCAAGAACACGTTTACTTTTTCTTTGAATTGAGTTTGTTTTCATTACTTATCATATTTGGTAATTTATCTATCATTTTTATCACTATTTTAAGGATTCGTGACCCTTAGAATATATCAATTGTCGACTTTGTGATCTTGAGAGGGGGAATTAGAAGATAGAATGAGGGGATAGGTAGGGTAGGGTTCTTATTCTTTTATAAAATAAGGAATTTGAATTAGCTACTAGCATAGAGATATAACTAGAAGCTTACTTGGTTCACTACAGGATGAAATATAAATGTGTTTAGCCTAGTTCTCATATCTCCTCTCAACGATATAGTTGTGGATCTAAGTTAGGTAGGTGATTAGAGTCTCAAGAGACCATGATCATAATATCAACCTCATGAATCAACAACCAAGACAAGTGATCTCACGAATAAAGTTCAATAGAATAGTATGATTGTTAGTAGTGATTTAGCCCCGGGATTTCATCCATTGATTGTCCAAAGTCATTACTTTTATGCATTAATTTAGTTTACTTTAGTTTATAAACTCTAAAAACTCTTTTGGTTACATTTGCACTAGTTTAATCTCATTAGTTAAACTTGAATTGGATAGTTGTTAAATAAAAGTCTCATAGGGATCAATATTTGGCTTTATTTAAGGCCATTGTATTACTTGGTAAGACCATGTACACTTGCATGTGTGCTTGGGTGCAACAGGCTCCTGACGGAACTCCTGTCCTGCCTGCCTGAGAACTTCCTCTAATACCTTGGAAACCACCCCTATGACCCTGAGAACCAGCTATAGTTGAGGGATGAACTTCTCTAATAGGGGGAGCACTTTTAGCTGAAGCAAAAATTGCCCCATGACTAGGGAAATCCTAGAAAAGTTACAAGGAGCTCCACAACTATTACATAACACATGAATTGAAATAAAACCAACAGATTTGGCTAACTCAAAATAACTACCACATCTAGAATGACCAGATGATTAACCTCTCAAATACTGACCACTTCTCTGACAAGGACAATCACTAGAACTAGACTGACCTCCATCAATAATCTGAAGCACTACCTAAACAGGTCGACTGGGATGACTCTTAGACGGATGGGATGGATGAGGAGGATATCTATTATGAAAATAGCTTCCTATGAATTGTGAACTACTATGGCTTCCACTAAAACTTCCCTGTTGTCTAGGCCTTTTATCACTGCCCCTACGGGCCTCACGATGCATCTCCTACATCACCTGAGTGTGATCAAAAACCTCAGCAAAAGACCTATGTGAAACAACCAAACTTTGAGTAGACATACGAAGGGGAAGTATTAACCCTCTAACAATGCAACAAACTCTCTCATACACAATACCCAGAATAGAAGTAGCATGCCTAGACAACTCATGAAAAAAATCCTTGTACCCCTCAACTATCATAGAGCCCTACTTTAATATACAGAACTGATCTCTCAGGTAATCCCTAAGGCTGCAAGGCATATGCTTCTCCAAGAACATCCTAGAGAATTGAGTCCATGAAAAGAGAGAAGATCCAGCTGGTCTAGAATCCATATAACCTCTCCAATAATGTCAAGCAACCAAATCCAACTAAACTATGATGTAATCCATACCATGAGTCTCAATAAGTCCTAAAATATAGAGCCTATCCTCACAAGCAATCAGAAACACATATGAATCCTCACTTGAAGCACTAGATAATCTTGGCGGAGCTAATCTCAAGAATCTACCCAGTATCTTCTAACCACTAGCTGAGCAATTACTGGCTGAGCAACTATAGATATAAGAGGGACCTTAACTCTGGAAGCCACAAATATTGACTATGAGCCCCAACCTTAATACCACTTTGATCTTTAGTCCGTGCACCACCAACTAATCCTAAGAGCTGAACTAAAGTATCTCTGAGCATTAAAGAAGAAATATACCCTTTGGGCGCTGGGATGGTCCATAGCCTACCCCTAGTCAAGGAAGAAGAATCTCTAGCTCAGGAGAAGGAATAAGGTCTGGTAAAGTCCCCCTCTCATGGTCTCTATCTAGGGACATATATTTAGGCTATTCACAATCTCTAGATCATCCACAAATAGGAGTAGGATCCCTAGGATCAGTCTCGGGACCCTCATTGCCTGTAGTGGTAGAACATGCCCTAGTCATTTAAGAAATAGTGAAATCAAAGGAATGTTATATAAAAAACTCAAATTCTTAGCACGATATGAGTGAAAAAAAGTTACAAACTCCTAAGAGTGTCCCTAGACTCTCAAAAATAGAAAATAGATGTCATCATTCTGAAAAGCAGGACTCTACTAGACACTTGCTCTTGTACCAATTATACTGGTGTATCCTAGGCTCCAACACTAATTTTTCATGAACCGATTTACAAATCATGATAAAACCTATCTATCCCACCAGTAGGTAAGAAAAACTATAATTCAGAGTTAACCACAATGGGTTATATTGGTGGAAATGCCCCAAAAGGGGCCTAATTAGCAATATCCAACACAATAAATAAACAAGGCAATCAAAGTAGTTTAAAGGTAGTCACTACATAATTACAACCCAACGATTTGGCAGAGCTAGTACAAGAGCATCTAGAATAGAGATACAACCCAAGTATTTAAAATAGTAAATATATCTATCTCAAAACAATAGACTAAATATAGACAGATAGAAGCAAATGTGTGACTTAGATTCTAAGAGCTCACCCTATCTCCAGAAAACACCACATAAACACAAATCAATGATGGAAACTAGTACTCAAATCTACAACAAAAAGGTACAGAAGTGTAGTATGAGTACCAAAACAATGGGTACTCAGTATGAATCATTGGTTGATTGAGCTAAATCATGATATAAATATGACAAAATGCAGGATAAGATAACTATGTCAAGGTATAGAAAAGAACTTGAATCAACCCCAACATCACTGTGCATAAATAAGAAAACAAACTAGAATAATAGCATAGGTAACATAAAGCATCAACACATGCAATCATAATTACAAAATTGGCTCCCATATGTCAACTAGTGTAGCAAAGTAAATAACCCATCACAAGCCCCCAAAAGCCTAAAAGGTACAAAAAAGATAGAATAACCCACCATCATCATTTACCAACTCTCATAAAGTAGTTAGAATTCATCTAAGTCATAACTCACAATAATCATCAATTTACCATATCTATCCGAGGTTATTTTAATAAAATATGGGTCCCACACCTATATTTCATTTTCTTAACTTTCTGACCAATAGGTCAAAATAAGTCCGGGTACCTTGAGACCCTAACCAAGAGTCCACCTAGACTAAAATCGATATTTCAAAGCATCTGGGAAAAATTAGAATTTGCATTTGAGGTCCTTTAGCATGATGTCCATTTGGAACCAACGAATACTTCATAATAGAGAAATAGCCCTAACAAAAAATAAACTACCCGATAACCAAACTATTAGTTCCATCAAGTCATAAATGACTTGGGGAAGCTATAAAGAAGCTCTAATGGTGAAAATAATAAAAAATATGTAAAATGACCTGAAGGGTAATTGCCTAAGACTTTAGTTTCCACTTAAGTCCTAGAACTATTTGCCACTATAGGTGTATTTAGCCCACCTAGTCTACATTTAGTTTAGTGATTATGCCATCTATGCCATTATATCGTAGCAAGGTATATTGGATCCACTTGAAGAGGTTTATACATCAAACTCCATGTTTAGATCACGTGATTTATGTTGGTTAACAAATTCTTTCACAACCTTATACTCAGTATATTTGAACATAACTCTCAGTATAGTTTTAATTATATTGTATTATGATTTTCATATTTATTTTTGCATATCAGTATTTATGCATATCATTATTGGGTCATTATACAATAGTTTAATTCATTTTGTATTCAGTATAACTTATTAGTATTTTTAGCGTGATCTATTTTAGTTTATATCGTGCATATCTAACATTTTGAACACATTCATATTTTATCATCTTATGGTATTGGTTTGGGAATTCTGTATCAATATTGGGATTAACATGTTCTAGTACCACATCAATAGTTATCAGTGGTGATTCATCATCACTTGAGGTGAAGGGTTTTATTATCTTTTTATATTTTTTAGGAATTTAGAGTTATCTTGGGGCTTGTCCCTATAACTCATTAGTTTTAGAGGATTTTAGACATTGAGTTAGATTTTCAGCTTTCTAGATTTATTTCAGTATTGGTGTAGATTAAGACTTGGAATTATGTTAGGATATATATGTAAGTATGTATGTATGTATTTGTCTTAAAATTGGTTTAGCTTCCATACATATATTTAGTTATTTCATTATTATTAGTATTAAGCCATGCTATGGGTTTATTTAGTGTCACTTGTGTCTCTAAGAATTGTGTTATATTTAGGGTGTAGACTTGAGTCATGATAGACTTGGTATCAAAGCATCAGGTTTAAGGTGTTCTAGGGTTTCTGAAAGCCACATTAAGTATAGTTTTTTTCCAAAAGGTTGAAGCACACCATATTTATGAGAGGGAGGTTGTGAAACATTTTAGGAAAATCTCACTTCTATTATGTTCATATTATGTGATATAATATAGACTCTATTTATCCTACTAATTCATGCTCTACACGTTTATAGAATATGCCTCCTATAAGATCTAATTAAAAGAGGAATAGGAATCAACAAGCCCCACCAGCACCAATAGATCCACTAAATAAAAGAATTACTTATAATTCATTCAGTTATACTTTCTATTTTTTCTCAAACCATGACCAACTAGGTCAATCAGAAAGTAGTTTAACCTATCAAACTAAATAGGACTACAAGATCTATAAGAGTTTGGAACTGTACTCAGATGAACACTTCTTTTATGTTTTGAAAGAAAAATATGATCTATATGACTTTATTGATGAAGGTTCATAAGATCACTTAGATTATAGGTATCAAACAAGTTGAGAGTGTACACTTGGATCACTTATTAGTTAAAAGGGGTGGCTCAAGTATGGATCTAATAACGAAAAGATGGCCAATGTGTGGATGCAAGCCTAGTTGATTAGGATGAGCTTACAACTATTTTTCTTGACATATTCTTTCCTTGTCTATTGAGGTAAGATAAGATTTATCGTTTTATCAACTTGAATAAGGGTAACATATCTATAAAGAAATACTTTTTTTACGTTTAACTAACACACCAAATATGCCCAGAGATATTTGTTGAGCCAAGGTATTGAATAAGAAAGTTCGTTTCTATGTTTCATAGTTAGTGTCAAGAAGTGTAGGACTTATTAGAGAAATGGATATCTTTAGACGTATGATTCACACCCAACATATAGAAAAGGAGAAGGTAAAAGGGAATGAGAGAGAGATAAAAAGGGCAAGAATAGGTAACTTTGACTATTCTCAATCAAGGTCGGGCGGTGGTAATCGATCTTAGTTTTAGTAGAGTTCTTTAGCTCCATCATCTTCTTTATTTAGTGCTCTATACCTTAGACATTTTAATGATCATAAAAAAATAATCAAGCTCTATGTTTTAGGGTAGTGTTACAAGTAGCCACACCTTTCTAGTAAATCCAAAGTATGGTAAGAACTATATAGGTCAGTGACTTTATAGAAAGAAGGGTTGTTTGTGATGTGGTCATACTGGTTGAAAGTTTATGAATTACCCATTAACTATACAAAGAGATGGGGGTAATAGGGATCAATATACTACTTTAGTAGCATATTCAGGTGGCCCATCTTAGTAGGGTACTTCTACTAGTGCAGGCGGTGGTCAGTGGCAGAACTACTTCTATGCTTTGTCTTCCTGTCAGGATTAAGAGAGCTTTTCGAAACATAGTCACTAGTGCATTATGAGTCTTTCAAATAGATATGTATGTATTGTTAGATCTAGGATCCACACTTTCCTTCATGACTCCTTATATTGCAATAGATTTCAATATCAGTCTCAAAACCTTTTTAGAACACTTCTTAGTCTCTACACGTATTGCTGTCTTAGTTATAGCCAAATAGATATACGAAAACTACCAGTATTAATTTTTTAGAAAATCACCATAGTTGATTTAGTAGAGTTATATATGACTGATTTTGATGTCATTCTTGTCATGGATTGGTTAATTTTCTATTATACCTTATCATCTATTGAACTAGAGTTGTTAAGTTCTAGTTTCCAAATAAAATAGTCTCAAAATGGAAGGGCAGTACCTCAACACCTTTAGGTTGGTTTGTCTCTTACCTTAAGGCTAGAAAAATAATCTCCTAGGGTTGTATTGATCGTTTAGTATAAGCTAAGAATTCTAAGTTTGAGTATCCAAAAGTACTTCTCGATGATCTACTTGGACTCCTTCTCAAGCAGGAGATGTACTTTAGAATAAACCTTCTTCTAGATACCCAACCCCTATCTCAATTCCACCTTACAAAATATTCCCATCTAAGATTAAGGAATTGAGATATTAATTAAAAGACCTCTTAGATAAAAGGTTTTATCAAATCCAATATCTCTTCATGGGGTGTTCCATTTCTCTTCATGCATAAGAAAGATAGTTTCCTCAAAATGTGCATCGATTAATTTAAGTTGAACTAAGTGATAATCAATAATAAGTATCCTATTCCTTGGATTGATGACTTTTTTGACCAACTTCAGGGTGCTAGTTGCTTTTTTGAAGCCAGATCTCATATCCAATTGTCATCAGCTTAGAGTCAAAGAATATCAAATTCAAAAATTAGCCTTAAGAACTTGAAATATTCACTATGAATTTGATGCTCTTAAGATTTTATGGACTTGATGAACAGGGTGTTTAAAAAATATTTGGACATGTTCATTATTGTCTTTATAGATGACACCCTTTTTTATTCTGAAAGTGAGGATGAACATACAGACGATTTAAGGTTTGTCTTTCAAAATTTTAAAAATTACCTATTATTCACCTAGTTCAACAAGTTTGAATCCTAGTTAAATTAAATAGCATTTTTTGGTCAGCTTATTTTCATTAAGCACATCCGTGTTGATCTTCGAAAGATCAAAGCAGTTAGAAACTGGCCTAGATCCATTTATTGATACACATTAGGAGTTTCTGGGTTTAACTGGTCACTACAAGTGGTTTGCTAATTTTTATCTCTATTTCTTCTTCTATGTCACTATTGACTTAGGAAACTCAAGTTTCAATAATCGATGCTTGCGAGAAGATTTTTCAAAAGTTGAATACTTGACTCAGTTTTGATCTAGTTTTGACTCTACTAGAGGATCAAGTGGGTTTGTTGTTTATTGTGATGCTTTGAGAGTTGGACTTGGGAATATATTGATGCAACATGGTATATTATAACTTATGCTTCAAGATAGCTCAAAGTTCTTAAGAAGAATTATCTGACTCATTATCTTAAATTGGCAACTATAATTTGTTCTTTACAGATTTAGAGGAGCTAACTTTATGAAGTTCATGTGGATGTGTTCACAGATAACAAAATAAAACATTATGTGTTTCGTAAAAAAAATCTAAGTCTTTATTAGAAGATTTTCTAGATTTTTTGAAAGATTATGACATAAGTGTTTTGTACCATCCGAGTAAGGCTAATGTATTTACTGATGCTCTTAAAGGACATTTGAAAGGCAGTGTTTATCACATGGATGATGAAAAAATAACTTAGTTTGTGATGTTCACAACCTTGTTAGATTAGCAGTTTGCCTTGTCGATTCAACCAAAGGCAGTGTTATGGTATGCAATGGTTCATAATCTTCATTAGTGCTAGTGATAAAGGTAAAATAAGGTAGTGATCCTATTTTGCTTAAGTTGAAGGAAGTAGTCCATAACCAGAAAGTGAAGGTTTTATCTTGAGAGGGAGATGGTGTGCTTCATTGTCAGGGTCACCTATGTGTTCAACATGTTGATATCTGGATATAACATATATTGATAGAAGCTACTATTTCTCGGTATTATATTCACCTAGGTTCTATAAATTTGTACTGTGATATATAGAAAGTCTATTAGTGGAATGGCATGAAGAGAGATGTCGCAGAATTTGTAGTTAAGTATCTGAATTGCCAGCTGATTAAGGTTGAGCACCATAGACCATTGGTATAACTCAGAATATTAGTATTCCTAATAAAAAGTGAGAAGCGATAAATATGGCCTTCATTACAGGGTTTCCTTATATGCATCAAAATCATGATTCAACATTAATTATAGTAAATTGGAGGAGTAAGTTAGAATATTTCCTATCAGTTAATACTATAGATTTAGTTTAGGATTATGCTAGACCTTACATTTAAGAGCTTTTTTAGGTTGAATTTTCTTTGACTATCATTTCAGGTAGGAGTACTCGGTTTATAGTTTTGGAAGTTTTTTCAGAAGGGTCTTGATACCCAGGTTTATCTTACGCAACTTTACATCAAGAATAGATGGTTAGGTAGATCAAACCATTCACACCTTAGAGGATATATTGATAGCTTGAGTGATAGACTTTAAATTTAATTGGAATAATCACTTACCTTTTATTGAGTTTGCTTAGAGTAATAATTTTCACTTCAGTATTCAGATGGTTTTATTTGAGGCACTTTATGGTTAGAGGTGAAGATCTCCTATTAGATGATTTGAGATTGGTAAAGCTTCTTTTTATAGGGCCTGACTCAATTCATGAGTCTATGGAGAAAGTTTAGCTGATTAAAGAAAGGCTGAAATAGCTCAGAGTCAGCAAAAATCATATGTGTATGTGAGATGAATAGAACTTAAGTTTGTATTTAATGATTGGTTTTGTTTAAAAACTTCACCCATGAAAGGGGTGATGAGGTTCGACAAGAAGGGGAAGCTTATTCCCCGGTATGTTGGTACAAATAAGATTCTGAAATACATTATTAATATGGCCTATGAGTTAGATTTCCCAGAAAAATTAGCATCATTTCATACAAACTTTCATGTATCCTTATTAAAGAAGTGTATTGGCGATCCAGACTTACTTTTGCCACTAGAGAGTGTGGCATGAAAGATAGTCACTCTTATAAAGAGGTTCTAAATAAGATCCTTGACTGTCAGGTTTGAGACTTAAGGAATAAGAAACAACTTCAATTAAAGTCCTTTGGAGAAATTAGCTAGTTGAGGAGTTACTTGGGAATAAAAAATAGATATGATGACCAAGTACCCTCACCTCTTTCTTTTTAGTTTAATTCCAACTTGATATAATAGTTTTCTCTATAAAAATATGAATAGTCTCATGTCCCATCAGCTGTTCCTATGCTCTTAGCTTGCATACATGTTTTTCATGAGATTTAGTTAAGCTTCATTCACAGTTAAATTAGTTACTGTATCAGAAAAACCCAACGTTTAAAACTCAGTATTAGGATTATAGATCTTTCCCTACCTTTTTTGGCTATCTTTGCCTACCTTTTTTTTGGCTAAGTCAGTCTTCATTTGAGGATGAATATTAATAAGGGGATATTATAGCACACCAAAAGTACCTAAGATTATATCTTAGACTTAGCATATAAAACCAGTTGGAAACCAATAGAAAATTAAACTTTTTATCACAAAAAAACTCATTATACGAGCCATACAGTGAGGCCACGCATCGTGGGTTGAATCATGGCAAGTAGTATAGTACATCCTAGTTCCTAATGGTCATGAATCAGACCATAAGTCATGATCTTAAAGACTAGTCATTATGCCTTTTGTTTTGAGCAGTAGACCAAAAGTTTTAAAAGATGTAATTTGTATCCCAATGGCAACAACTAAAGGGTACGAGTCATTTGGATAGAGCATGAGTCATCACATGACCCATTCTAATGAGAAAGATGAGAGTTTACATTTTCTTCAGAGGCTATGAGTTTCAGCCTTAACTCTAAACCAAACCTTATGAGTCCTGAGGTGTCAACTTATGACATGGCTAGATTTCCAAACCAGGGACCATGATTCAGGGGATGACTCATAGGTTTATGGTATGAGTCACACCTAGATCAGTTATGTTTATTTTTTAAAAAATTTTTATGTACCCAGATCCAGTCAAGGGGTTTTTTGCTTTTCTCCAAAATTCTAATATTAAAGTACGTTGTTTTAAGGCTTATTAGGAGGAATTTAAAGGTACATCGGATTTTTCCCCCCTCATCACCCTCAAACACTCAAAAAGCTAAAAAATATTATGTTGTTCATTCCTTCAAGTCAGAAACTAGGGTTATTCTAAAGGCCTCGATAATTTAAGAGACCTAGAAGAATTCTTCATCCAAATTTATTGGATTTTAATAATGGCTATCTTTTCACAATTATGTCACAAAGAAACTTAGTTTAAAACATTGATTTATGTATTTTGATTTTAGGGTTCATATTCAGTTTATGAATTTCCTTTAAGTTTAGTACTCTCATGATTTTTACATTATATTACATGTTTTTCCATAAGTTTGGTATCATGCATGATTTATAATTTCATGAATTTATACCTATCATGGTTTCAAGTAAAATTCATAGATTTCAGTTATATATTTAAAGTATGTTTTTATAGACTATTAGAGTTTTATTATAAATTAGTATAATTAGTTTTTAAAACATATATTTTCAAAATACTTTAAAAATATACAGGCTCTGACTCAATTATCAGAAAATCAAATTTTTAAAAATAAGCTATACAAAAATAACAATCTCGGGAATAATACATATAACCCAGTTAATCTAGGGCGTCCGTTTCACCCGAAGTCCTAAAACTACATGCTACCATAGGTATATGTAGCCTTTTTAGTTTGGATTCGGTTAAGTGAGCACTCCATCTATGCCATTGTACCCTGGAAAATTATATTAAGTCCTCCTGATAAGGTGTATATATCAGACTCCATGGTTAGATAACGTGGTTTATGTTTGTTAACAGACTCTCCCATAGACTCAGGCTTAATA
Source organism: Capsicum annuum (assembly GCF_002878395.1). Taxonomy (NCBI): domain Eukaryota; kingdom Viridiplantae; phylum Streptophyta; class Magnoliopsida; order Solanales; family Solanaceae; genus Capsicum; species Capsicum annuum. The sequence continues at coordinate 124,052,942 of NC_061119.1, read as the reverse complement.
TGTTCTACATGATCCTCAATTTAGTTTTTCTTGTATTGTATTATAATTTTTAGATTTATCATTAAATATCTATATTCATGCATATAATTATTGGGTCCTTGTACTACAATCTAGTATTTGTATTCAACTTGCATTCATTATAATTTGTGTTAGCATGATTAGTTTTACTTTATATCTTGAATATCTTACATGATCAATGCAGTCAAAGTACTGATCACATACTCTCTTCTGTGATGTATCATCTTATGATATACATTCGGGCATTCAGTCTCAACATCTGATGTCACCCAAAACTAACCTCTAAAGAAGCATGTTGCGGTCGATGTCAAATACAGTAACCCAAACCAAGTTGAGGTCGAACCTACAGGGAATGCATGGAATTATATCTTGAACTTGATAAATCCATGAGAAGTGCAGAAAAGTAAATGGGGGAGGTAATTTTAAAGTCACAGTAATATGTAATCGCACTTGAGTGCGTGGGGTTGTAAATAGTAGAAGACGAACACTAGGACTGTGTTCCCCATGGCTTCTAACTTCGTAGAATTCTCGTGTTAGATTTACCTATCCCACTGCTCTGTATGCAAAGTTTAAAAATTTATGTACTATTACCATCTTGTGAACGCATTGATTAATCTCACCCTTCACTTTTTGAGTTTCAGGACATCGCCTTACAATCCCTTATCCTTGATCGCTATACAACTATCACTTTTTGGGTATCAAGTTTATTAGATAAGGGTTGATATCCTCGAATCACTATCGTAATCCCTTGTCCAAATCTCAAACTCCCTTGTGAGGATGATCTCAAATACGGGCAATTCCCAAGATTCTACAGTAGCTTAGAAGACAATAAATTTGAAGAAGATTACAATACACTCAATTACAACAATCTAGATGAATCTCCTACTTTTTCTACGTTGTTAACCCACCAGGGTTCCCACAACCCTAGTTTAGGAATTTAGCCACTCATGCTTATGCAAAAATACATGGAAATCAATGAAAAAGATATGTAATTAATTGCACAAGGATAAAAGAGTCAAATCTAAAATCTCTAATTGAATACGAAACCAAAATCCCCAAATCAAAAATATCAAGTATCATGAAATCAAAGTATTTGGAAAGTATCAAAAGTGCATAACATAACAAAGGAATAACCCTAGGGTATTTATAGTTTCTCAAAATAATAAAGAAATCCTAATTAAAACAAAATATGAAAATTAAGTAGGCAGTGGTTACGCCTCTGACAACGAGTCCTTAAGTCTAATTAGGACTTGCTGCCTGCTGTCGTTACTCAATGTGGACGAAATAACCTAAGTCAATGCATAATTTCACCATTTTAAGCATCGAATGTGCCATGAAATTATGGCACATCAACATCCTCAACTTAGAATTTTTTTCATGTCCTCAGGCAAACACACCAAACAATTATACGATGCTTAAATAGGAAGATCCTAAGATACCTTTGGTAGTCAATTATCAACTTCATCTCAAAACACATTACCTTGTATGATTTGTACACTTTCAAACCCAACTGTGCATACAGATGAAGTACAACAACATGACCCAAGGGAATCAAGTCATGGAATCACATTAGAAACAAACAACTAGGCATATCTACAAGTACCACTACCTGAATAGGTAAATAATCTAACAACATGACCTGCGTACCCTCACAATCAATGAAGTACCATTCAGTCACATAGATCACACATAATAATGCAGGGACAGTCAATAGGTGCTTTATCTCAATAAAAAGTTTCACGGTGTGCATAGAACTATAGGACTTTATTTGGCTTGTAACGTAGGCTTGGGGCTGGTATGATATATTTGGGAATTTTCAGTGACTAAGCCACTTTGTCACTATAATTACTTTGGGGGTCCACTTATTTTCCAACTTTTCTTTGACTCTACCTTACTTCTCCTTTTTATTCTTTTTTCTACTAATTCAGACCGGGTGCGGTCTTTTGTTTTTTTCTTTTTCTCATTTTTCACTACTTTCTTTTTCTTTTTCTATTTTTCACAATTTTTTTCATTTTACTTTTTCTACCACACCCAACCCTATTTTATTTACTATTCACATCTCTTATTCATACCCACTTTTCTTTGGGCACCCTTATGATAGCCACCTTTAACTTAGGCGATTTGCCTAAGTTGAGGTGCACAATGTCCAAGGTGGACCAGGCTAAAATAGGTTCATTACAATTAAAATGGAAAAGTGAATCGATGTAAAAAAAATTTAGGTCCATTAAATTTCAAATGCGGGATCAAGGGACTCTTATTCGCATTTGGTTGGTTATTTAGTCTAAAGTGGACTGCTTTCAGAAATGGCCTATGATTCATTCCTAACTAACAACCTTACAACCTATGCATAACTAATCAGGCAAGTTCTGGATTCCACACATAGAGGTAATAAAGTAACACCTTACACACATATTGTACAGGGTCACATTGTTAGTTACTCCATATCCAGTTCATTCAATAGTTTGCCAAAGTTATTCCGTACCTAATTCTAATGCCATTACAAGATTCACAGTGGTCATACACATACATAAAATTTTTGAAGGAGGGGTATCATTTTCTCAGACAATTTTAACAAATTCAATACAATCTTTCTAAAAATGTCAACTACCTTAGATACAAAATTTCAGCCCAAATAAACATCACGAAAAACAACAAAAACACAAAAACATAACAAAATATGTCAGTTCCTCATTCAAAACATAGCCACCGAGATAATAAATGCAACAACAACAACCCACGATGACTATGTGGTACACCTCCACCCGCAACTAAGAAACTATGCATTGTTCCCAGTGCATCTATAATGTAAAGCAAAAGGGGAGAAGACCTACCTAGGTGATACGACCCGAATTAGGGCCTTATCGTAATAGGCATCCCAAGTTCAACCAGGACTGGGGACCATTCCCCCTACCCAACCCAACCTCTAAATACATACCCTAAGTCAGATGAATTTTGAACATATAACAAGATAGCGTGTTGTACAATTCCAAACTCGGGGATAGGTCCAACCATGACCAACCCAAGCAAGTCCAACCATCCAATACCCAACCAATAAACATGCCAAAACCAAACAATAACAATGTATGAGTCAGTAACATAATAGGTTGGAATAATCATAAATACAGTTAAACAGTATCAGCCTTAATACCAATGGCAATAATAAGGTTGACACCACTTCCGACACCACCCATACCAATCCATAGTAGTTCCACAAAGTCTCTAACCAAAAGTAAAACAATATTTGGTTGGGAAATACCCCAACCATAGCCAAAACTAATATCTATGAAATAACCAAAGTTTGTAACATCCATGACATAGAATAGAGCCTTTTGGAATATGAAAGCTCACCAATTAAATCCAATCAAGCTGATCCTGAATTTGATCACTAAGTAGGAGGAGTAGAATGACAGGTTCCTTTATTGTATAAGGATACAATTTCCCGAAGACAGGTTAGCGGGTGAACGCTAGCATGCACTCACAATAAAGATAAAATAATGCCAACCTTTAAAACCAAGTAAATAAAAAATATGCATTCACAATCATATATACATATATAGATCCATACTGGGAAAGGGAACCGGGTTTAGCATTCCTTTAAAATCATTAACCTGCGTATGTGTAGCTTAACCGTCCTAGAACTACCCACGGACTATATGGGTCTAGTGAACCCCTCGAATAGGCATCGATGCGTGTAGTCACACAAATCAAACCTATCATAAGTGTAGGGGATTCGTGAGTACCCTTCGATCTCCATTATACATATGTACAAGTGTACTTAGGGGATTCCCTTGTACCCTATAAGTATCATATATGGTCGCCATGACCAATTCTCATGTCGGTAAATATGATTTTCCAGTGTCCTTCCATTGGACTCACACCTTTACTATTAGCTATCACACCTCACCATTATTGCCCAATCAAAACCATTTCCACAAAACCAAGCCACTATTCCATTTATTATTTACCATGTCTATAAGTTGTGGTTTCATCATACCAACTATAGATTGCAAGCAATGTCCTTATCTATCCTTTTTAAGAAGAAGGGATTCCCATGTACCCATAGATTACATTATTAAGTTGATTGTGGGGATCTTATGTACCCCACAAGTGATCACTATTATGCTTTCTTAGGGTATTCCTTTGTACCCCACAAGGTTTTCAATTAGACCAACCATAACCACCGAAAACTTACCATTTAGCCATTCCAAACTATTTATTCCATTTAGAGTTCCATTACCAAGTTATGTCATGCATACTACAATAAAACTTCAATAATTTAACCAATAACATTCTCATAGGCATTTTATCAAACATGTTAGTGGTATAGTATTTCAAAACCCAAAACCAAGTACCAATTAACCGTTCCCATGCAACCAAATGTTAAAACCACTATAGTAATATGAAAACCATAACTAAAAGACACGGGAAAACCATAACCAACCATTGTAACCAAAACCTACAACATATATTTGAACTATACAACATTTAAGCCATGAAAACAATTCATAAAACATGCCTTTAGTTGGAACTAACAATGAGGAAGGATTAACATGCCTTAGATTACTAAGATATCGGAGATAAATCACCCTTGTAGGCCCCAAATTGATCCTATTGATGAAACCCTAGCCTTCCTTGACCCAAGCGCCTTAAGAGAATTTGAGAGTGTTTAAGAGAGTTTGATTGATTAAAAATAGGTTAAAGAAGCCCTAAAAAAGTGCTTTGTGTCATGGGGTCATAATAGGTTAAGAGGGAAAATGTGTAGATTACCCCCAACTTAAATTGCTTAAAATTCCCGCAGGATGGTATGACCTCCCCATAACAATCGTACCCTACCATATGAGTGGTGCCCACCACTCGTACCTTAGGCCTTCTCTCTGACACAAACATTATCCAACATATGACCACCTAAGACAAACCGTAAACAACCATATGATTAGTACAATGAAATCTTACCCTAGGCAGAATCCTGAGGGGTTGAACACAGTTCAACATATGAGTTACACTATACAACCCGTACCCTATCCTCATGACACATGGTGAGCCACTTGTACTCTGATCCAGGTTACATTACTAAGTTTTAGATTGAGTGAGGAAAACCCAAACCAACGAACCTTCACCAACCATATGGCTCATACCCACCTACTCATACCCATTCTAGTAACTCTACCACCCAAAACTACCTAACACTGGACAACATACGAGTGGGTCACCTTACTCGTACCTTATCATACGACTAGTACCCCCTAGTCTATGATGTCTAGAAGCCACAAACTGAGATGTTTCTTAAGGGTTTGAACCCAGGGTGTTTCAGTCTCTCCTACTAGGATCATTCATCCCCAAATGACGGACAAGGTAGTATAAGCATGAGTTATACCCCAACATAGCCAATCTAACCTTTAACTAAGTTAGAAAGCAAAGATGCAATGAAATCAACCTCTCTTTAACCATGTTAGAAAATAAAGATATGATAAAAAATACATACTATCCGCATAAATATCTAGAGCAGAAAACAAATGCGGATACTTGGACTTTATGTCCTCTTCCGCTTCCCAAGTAGATTTTTCCACCCCGTGGTTTCACCATAGAACCTTAAACGAAGGTACTTCCTTGGCCCACAATCGGTGAATATGCCAATCTAAGATCTCAACTAGTATTTCTTCATAATACAGAGAATCCAAGATACCCAATCCTTCCAAAGGAACAACCGATGAAGGATCATATATACACTTTCTAAACATAAAGACATGGAAAACCAGATGAATGGAGCTCAAAATAGAAGGCAACTCCAATTCATATAGAACATTACCAACCCTCCTCAAAACCATATACAGACCAACATACCGGGGACGGAGCTTCCACTTTTTTCCAAACCACATTGCTCCGTTCATAGGAAAAACCTTTAGGAACATCCTATCCCTAACCTAAAACTCCAAGTCCCTACTCCTTACATCTATATAGGACTTTTGGCGACTTTGGGTAGCCCTAAGCCTATCCCGAATCACCTATACCTTTTCCATAGCCTGATAAACTAAATTAGGTCCAAATATATCTGCCTTACCAAGATTGAACCACCCAATAGGAGATCTACACCTTCTACCATACAATACCTCAAAAGGGGCCATCTCAGAGCTAGAATTATAGCTATTGTTGTAAAAAACTCTAGAATGATAGCTATTGTTGTAAGCAAACTCTATAGGACATAGATGCTAAACCTAACTACTAACATAATCAATCACACATGCATGAAGCATATCTTCCAATGTCTGAATAATCCTTTCTGCTTGCCCATCCATCTGCAGGTGAAAAGTAGTACCCATACTAATCGTAGTACCAACCCCTTCTAAAATAACTGCCAAAAGTGAGATGAAAACTCCATACCACGATCAGAGATAATAAAAATAGGTACCCCATGCAAATTCACAATCTCATGAAGATACAACTTCGCATAATACTTAACCATAAAGTTAGTCCACAGTGGAAAAAAGTGATGCAAATTTGTCATCCTATCCACGATGACCCAACTAAAATCAAATTAGTTCCAACATCGAGGAAGATTGATAATGAAATCCTTGTTGATCACTTTTTATTTCTATTCTAGTAAGTCAATTTCTTGATACAAGCCTCCAGGACTCATGTGCTTAATTTTCACTTGTTGACACACCAAACATTTGGCTACAAAATCAGCCACATCCTTTTTCATACCATTCCACCAATACATCTCCTTGAGTTCATGATACATTTTTATCGAACTGAGATGAACAATATAGCATGATTCATATGCCTTATCCAATACCTTTTTATGGAAACCATCGACATCAGAAATACATAACCTCCCTTGGTACTACAAGGTACCATCACCACCGATCTCAAATACCATTTTCTTTTACCCACCTGCATCACTCTTAATTTTTATTAAGATAGAATCTAGCATTTGCTTCTCCCTGATCTCCACATCAATACACAAATGAACTAGTAATGCCTACCTGTACCATCTAAAGTGATAGAGGATGATTGTTGTCAATAGCTCAACTTTTGTAGAGGTTGAATCCATGAGTAGCGACATTTAGATTTGAGTCTTGTGGGTATCAAAATTACTAAAAATATACCTAAAAGGTACACAACATAAAATACATAATGAAAAAATGGGGTAGGGGTTTGGTTTGGAATAAAATCTTATCTATATAATGTCAAGCAACACATGTGATGACACTTTTTGTTTTAGAATTCAATTTTGGAGAGATATTGGGATTATGTCTTCCTAAGGGCAATTTGTGTATGGGATCATAATGGTTTGGTATAAGTTCAAATTGTTGATAATTTGGTAGGCTAGGTTAAGAGTCCTTCAGGCTAGTTTGTCAACAAGGCCTCAAGGATGCCACTCCTTGACTCTTTCGAGTACCTAATGGGTGTATCTATAAAAGCCACCCAAAACCTCAATTGGGCATCCCTATTTCTAGGAAGATACCTATGACATAATATACTCTCCATATACCCTTATTTCTAAGATGGCAAAAGAAAGCAAGCTATATTCACAATTGTCCACTATTTCTTTAGCCACCTATACCCCTCTTTTAAGAAAGATATGGATTCCCAAGAGTTCACCCATATCCCTCTTTCAAGGATGGTGAGAGCTTTCAAGAGTTTGATGTTTTCACCCAATAAACCTAGTTTGGGTATTTGAGGTTTTCACCCATAAATCCCAACTATTTAAACCAAGCAATAGTGGAATCCATAATCAACAACTAAGTATAATACAAACACATTATCACCCAAAGACAATTGCACCTTAGTTCAAAATAATTCCAATACTAAAAGACATACCTACTCATGAAGAAAAGAAAGAAACATATACCTTAAGGTTTGTTCAAAGCATCCATTATTTACAAATACTAAAATCAAATTCTCCAAATCCAATTACAAGACTTGGCCAATTTAGTGTTTATACTTCAAGTTCAAAAATGTCTCAGTATTGTGCAATACCCAAAAGATTCAGGGTTTAAGACTATAATAGAAATTGGGTTCGGCTGGATGAAATGACAAAAATACCCACAGGCAAAATTCCTGCTTAACCGTAATCGCAAAAGATTATCCGTGATCACAGTTACCGTGACTGTACTAAGGACACTACGATCGTGGTCTTTTGACCTACTTGACTGACTGCGACCACGACCTACAAACCGTGATTATGGTAATTAAGGCTTGTTCCCGCTCCTAGTCCTCCAACTGTACTTCTTTCCCTTTTTAGTCTATTTCAGCTCAAATCCACATCTTTCATTCTCCTAACCTGTATGCCTGCAAAATATGGAAATTAATGCATTTAATAACCAATTTGTCTCACTTATATCTTTAAATCATGTAGTGTGCATGATTATTGAGTACACTTGAGTGGTAAATTCACCACTCATCACTAACGATTAGTCAAAAAGACAAACACTAAGATTAGTCAAGTAGTGAATATCCCTCACCAACTCCTACCTTTCCTTATCCATATGAGCTAAACTACCCATGGACAACCTACTAAGAGCATCAGCAACAACATTAGCCTTACCTGGATGGTAGTGAAAACTTATGACATAATCCTTGAGAAGCTCATACCATCTCTTTTTCCTGAGATTAAGCTTTTTCTAAGTGAACACATACTGTACAATCTTATGATCAGAACAGATGTCCACGTCCACTTCAAATAGTGCCGCCAGATGTTCAATGCAAACACGACAGCTAACAATTCCAAATCCTAGGTTGGATGATTCATCTCATGCACTTTCAACTACCTAGAAGCATAGACAATCACCTTACCATGCTGCATCAAAACAAAACCAATTCCCACCCGAGATGCATCACAGTAAACCACAAACCCCTCATTGCCTTCAGACAAGGTTAAAACAAGAGATAAAGTTAGCTTATCCTTCAGTTTCTCAAAACTACCCTCACAAGAATTTGACTAAGAGAAGTTTACCTTCTCTTGGGTCAACTTAGTCAATAGGGGAAATATCATAAAAAAACTCTCCACAAACCTCCTATAGTACCCGAACAAACCCAAGAATCTTCGTATGTCGATTGGAGTTGTGGTTCTGGGGCACTTTTTAACCACTGCCACCTTTTGTGGGTCCACTATAATCCCTTCACTAGAAATAATATGACCTAAAAAAGTGTCAGAGTTCAACCAGAATTCATATTTCAAGAATTTGACATAGAACTAATGCTCCTTCAAGGTCTGTAACATAGCACAAAGGTGATTGGTATGATCCACCTTAATCTTAGAGTTCACCAGAATGTCATCAATGAACACAATGACAAAAAGATCTAGAAATTGATAGAAGACCCTATTTATCAAATCCATGAATGCTGTTAGCGCATTAGTCAAATCAAATGACATAACAAAGAACTCAAAGTGCCTATACCATATACAGAATGCCGTATTAGGGATATCCACCTCCCTAATCTTAAACTGATGATGCCCAGACTGCAGATCTATCTTTGAAAAAAATTTGGCACCTTGCAACTGATTAAACAAGTCATCTATTCTTGAAAAATAATGCTTGTTGTTGACTGTTACCTTATTCAACTGCTAATAGTCAATACACATCTGAAAGGAACCATACTTCTTATGGATGAATAACACCGGTGCGCCCCATGGGTGCACACTAGGATGGGTGAAACCCTTATCTAGAAGATTCTTAAGTTGCTTCTTGAGTTCCCTCAACTCAGCCAAAGCCATTCTATAAGGAGGAATAGATATTGGACAAGTGTCCGAAACCAAATAACACCCAAACTCAATCTCCCTATCCAGAGGTACACCAGGAAGGTCATCCAAAAAGAACTCAGGAAACTCATTCACTACTAAAACTAAATGCAAAGAAGGACCTTCGGAGTTAGAGTGATTAACTCAGACGAAAAGTTAGAGACACCCTTTAGAGATTAACCTCTGTGCTATAAGATATAATATAAACCACCCCTTAAGAGCTAGAGAACCACCCTCCCATTCAATAACCGATTAACCAGGGAACTTAAAGACAACCTTATGGGTTCGACAATCTAAGAATGGGTAGCATAAGTGTGACTAATCCACCCCCAAAATGACATCAAAATCCACCATATCAAATTCGAACAAATCCACCAAGATCTCCTTACTACCAACAAGTACCACATATCCTCTATAAACTCTTTTAGCAACCACAGAGTCACCTACCAGGGTAAAAATAGAAAAAGGATCCAAAATAACCTTAGGATTAAAACCAAAATACACATCCACAAATGAGGTCACATAAGAGAGAGTTGACCTGGTATCAAGTAAATAATACATGTCACGAGAGAAAAATTATAATATGCCAATCATGATATCCAGTGATGCCTCAGACTCCTATTAGAAGGTAAGAGCATATGACCTATTTTGGCCTATGCCGGTACCAAAAGTAGAAATAGATGCAAAAGTAACACCCCTGGGTGTAGGAGTAGATGAAGAGGAAACCAAAACCTTGTTCTCCCCTAAAACTACCTTACCAACCAAATAGTTTCTAAGCATATGGCCTGGCTAATAATATTTAAGGCACCTGTCCCTCCCCTCATCACTGAAGCCCCGATATAACCAACCATAAAACCTTTAAGGAGGAGATAATGAGGCCGACTGAGCCCCGCTAGTCAGAGATTGGTTACCTTGTGCCTTGGAGTTATCACCACCCTACAGACGCTTGTCACTTGACTATTTCAGGTAACGAGAACTAGCTGTAGAGAAAGAAATAAAACTCCCCCAATTTTTCTTTGGCCACATACCATCATCCCTACCACTTTTCTCTTATCCACCCTGCTTAGAGTACCTAAAATTTTTTCTCTTCCTTTCCTCTACCTCAGCCTTCTTTCTCTTTCCCTCCTCTACCTATTGCATATGAACCACCTACCATGAGATATCTATGTTCTTGATCAATAATTCAGTCTTGCTTTCAAGGATCAACTCATGAGATAATCCTAAGCAAACTTTCTCATCTTAGTCCCTATATCTGACACCAGTTTTGGAGCATATCTAGATAGTTGGTGAAATTTCAAGGCATACTCATTGACTGACATCTTTCCTTGAATTATATCAACAAATTTCTTTACTTTTGCTTTCCTCAGATCCCGTAGAAAGAAGCGGTCTAAAAATTCATTGGAGAAAGTCTCCCACAGAGAAAACTTATTAACCTCACACCTTGCCTGATCCCATTCCTTGTACCATTGGTACACCACATCCTTTAGCTGATAGAACGCCAAATTCACCCCTTCTACATCCATGGCCCTCATGACCCTGAAGATCTTTTCTATCTCATCCATAAAACCCCAAGGAACCTCCTCTACTATAACACTAGTAAAAATTAGAGGATTCAATCTCATGAACTGGCCAACCCTTGTGGCCTTAGAAGATGCAATACAAGATACACCATGCTCAGTCTGAGAAGCTACCAACTAAGCAATCTCATGGATTGACTATTGAAACTCTATATTTGTCATATCTAATTGATAAGGACTAGAAGAAACCGGTGGAACTTCTAAAATATCAAGGACTGGACCCCTAGACCGAGTATGGATCCTATGAGAAGAGTGTTTCCCATCAACATCATCCACAGTTGGGACAAGGGAGTTTTAGTTAACTTCAGATAGTCGAGGCATGCTCTGAAAAGTAAACTAACAAAATTAGAAGATATTCTAGGACTTAGACTCGAAGCTTAAAAATAGGACACAAAGAAGAGAAATATTTCCTAAAGTCTTGTAGCCTCTTCTTTATGAGTATGGCATGCTACACACCATTAAAAGAGACTCTGCTTGATATGAATTTATGGATTCCCAATTGAACATGAGACTAAAGCTCTAACACAAACTTGACATAACCTAAACTGGGGCCTTATCGTAATGGGCATCCCAAATCTAACAAGAACTGGGGACCACCCCCATTACCCAGCCCAACCCCCAAACACGTACTTTGAGTCAAATAAATTCCAAACATATGACAAGATAACCTTTTGTACAATTCCAAACTATAGGATAGGTCCATAACCGTGACTAACCCAAAAATGTCCAACCATATATTACCTAATCAATAACTATGTAAAAACCAAACAATAACCAAGTACAAGTCCATAAAATAATAGGATGGAATAATCATAAATACTGTCAAAGAGTATTAGCCCTAATACAAATGTCAATACTAAGGCTAACTGTAATAGCCCAATTGTCTAAACCGGAATGCTACATGGTGCTCATGACTCCGAAGGACAACAAGCTAACCCATGACTAATATTTGTACCTGTATACTGCATAATATATCATAAAATGCAGAAACATGAACATGAAAGAACATAAGGTTCGAACTGAATAAACGACTGATAACAAAATATCTAAAAAAGGTATAATAATACCAAAACAAGTTATAAATAATGAAAATAATGATATCTAAATATCTAATCTGACGTCGAGTCTAAAAGTCTCTAACTGAACTGAATAAGAAGTTAAAGGAATATGTCTCCAACTAACTCCATCTAGCAACTGAATAGTAAATATAGCAATAATCATATCATCCTCAAATGAGAAGGAATCACTAAAAACTCTAAACACTAGAATGCTATTGCTGATTTGGAGCTCGTGCCCCTGAACCTACGGTGTAATGTAAGAGAAAGAACCATAGCGCAAATACCTCGGTATGTCAGAATGTACTGAGTATATGAGTGAGGTAGGACAAATGCAAAGGGTTATATGCATGAACAATGCTAACTAATATGAACGTGACAATACATACATGCATAAACAACTATAACTAAACTCGTGATGATGCTGACTATGGAGTCTAAATGCAGACAACATGACTTTACTATTACTGAAGTAACAAATAGATTATTGACTATTTCTGACAGTTTAAATTATGAAGAACTTGTTTAAATGACTGTGTCTAACAGTCCTGAAACTGAATACCGGTAACGTGAGCTATGATAATTGATATAGCTAATATAATTGTAATGATCAAACTAATTGATATAACCAATACTGAGCAAATGTATCTGATAGTCTAAGTTCTAATGGAACTATCTGAGTCCCGTTCTTCTTGGAGTAACTAAATCTGAGATCAGTCCTATATAGCGGGCGATCATGAGTATACTGATAATAAGAAATATTTCACTTAGTATGAGATCATTCTTATCTAGCGGGTGATCTTTAAATCTAATTATTCTGATACTAATTAATCATAGTTGAGATCAGTCCTAGCTAATGGGTGATCTTAAAGTCTATTTACAATAATAAACATTGAATGTATCTAACAGTACTGAATCTATACTAGTAAGCTGAGTTGACTATGTCTAAAAGCCCTGATTCTATAACTAAAACTGTGGGATATGTTCATCTAACTGACATGCCCCAAGCTAAGCTGACTGGGGTCCAATCTCTGCCCTGACTGGAAGGGTGTCAGTACCGCACCACTAGTAAAGACATCTATTGTGGAGTCATTCCTAATCTAGTGGGTGACTCCTAGGATCAGTCCTATATATATAAATGTGCTAACGGGTGAGCCTTGAGTATGTCAGTCCTATCTAACGGGTGACATCTTATACCTACACTGGTAATGTAATTCTGGAACTTGGGGATTTCTTCTAGGGATCTTAGTCCTATTATAGCGGGTGAGCCCACATCCCTAGGTTCGCTCGGTGCTGGATCTTACTCCCATCTGAAAGACACTGAACTGAATAACTGGGTTGAACTAAATAACTTAACTGAACTGATTTACTGAACTAATACTGATTAATTGAACTGATACTAGTGGTATTGTTTTGTGGAGATAAAATTAAGTTTACTAGATTACGATGACAGATGAAATATAATAAGTTCTGAGAACTGATTAAGAGTACTGAAGTTACTAAGATTTACTGTGTTTACTGAGGTTACTGAGCACTGAGATTACTGAGAATATAGAACTACTGAGATTACTGAGTTTTCCTGAGTCACATGTGACTGACTGATTTCAATAGATCATGTCTTGCCTGAGAGTATCATGAAAACATGTCATGGATTTAGGCACACAATTATATTTTTTTAGGTACAAGTACCCCCAGGACTCGATGGAAGGAAACTGACACACATGACTGACTTGATCATAAGAGTAGACTCCATAATCCACAATATCATAAATAAGAGATTTCATACTAAGCATGGTTCTGAACAATCTATTTCATGGAAGGGAATTTCATACAAAATGTATATACTTGCATAACTTTCAATATCATGCTCATTACATATAATAACCACAATCCATAATATCATAACTTGGGGAATTTCATGAAATACATGGGTATTCTACATCTTGTACATGAGTGGGTTTTGCAAGTAAGCATAGCATAATTACATAAGACTAGTTCATGAGTAATCAAACAGTGTTCACAAGACATATTATCAACATGGATGATATTAAATCATAAAGGCCTATCATGAATCCTTCACTTAGTCACAATTTAGCAATAATCATTATTTTTAGTTTGTTAGGTATTTTATCAAACGCCTTACATGCACTCTTTAAGGCATAGGTGTATTCAGAAACTTACAAATTCATGGGTTCCAACTATATGATCACAATCTTCCATGAAGTTCATGAAATTCCTACACTATAACACAAACCACAAACAATAAGGTAAATACAACCATATCACCACAAAACATTCATGATTTTGTTATCAAAGATTGATTCTTGAACTCCATGAATGAAAGGAATCCGTGGATGAACACTACACATACCTTAATGGCGATGAAATTGTTGAAAGATTGGACCTTCAAGCTTGATTATGCAACCCTAGTAGTTTTTCTCCTTCTTGTGCTCTTAGATAATGAACTTAAGATGTTAATAGGGTTGTAATGTGATTAGAAGCTATAAATTTTGTGAGGGTATGTATTGGGACATGTAAGGAGTGTTAAAAGACTTAATTATCCTTAAAATAACTCAAAAACTAAGTGTTTTTCGTGGCTGAAATCATAAGTTTGCATCGCACACTTCATTAAACATACTAAGGTGTGCATCACATATGATACCACACACTTGAGGGTGTACACCACACAACCTATCGCATACTTGTTCCAGTAGCCATGTGCGATTGTTTATGCGTCATACTTCTACTTTGTAGGGCATAACTTCTTGCCCGGGTGTCGGATTTTTATAAAATTGGAATCGTTGGAAATCTAATTCGATTCTCTACAATTTTTTGGGACTAAATCTGCCAAAATGTCACATATAAATCAAGTTATCCTCATTCAAAGGTCACTCTTGTGGAATCACACACTAAAACTTGATGGATCCAAAAGCTATTATCTTGCCTTACTCTGAGTGACTCACATGAGCATACTTAACACATCATAATCTATCTTATCGCTTGGATACTCATTGTTAATCATGTACTTAAATATGAATCACAAGATATGAGGTTTCATACATAGGAGGACTGATTCATTTCCTAGCTTGGAAACATACGGGGTATTACACTGACACCACTGCCGACACCGCCCATAGCAATCCATAGTAGTTCCATAAAGACTCTAACCGAAAGTAAAATAATATCCGGTTGGGACATGCCACCAAACATAGCCAAATTAAATATCTATGAAAAAACCAAAGTATGTAACAACATCCATGACATGAAATGGAGCCTTCTAGAATATGTAAGATAACTACTTCAATCCGACTAAGCTAATCCCAAATCCAATCACTAAGTAGAAGGAGTAGAATGGACGGTTCCTGCATCACGTGGGGATACAACATCCAAAAGAAGGGTTAGCGGGTGAACTCTAAAATGCATTTAGGATTAGGATAAAATAATTCCAAACTTTAAAACTAAGAAAACCAACCATAGCATTCATAACCATATATACTTTTATATATATATATATATCCATGCTTGGAAAGGAAATTGGGTTTAGCATGCCTTTAAAACAATTAATATGCGTATGTGTAGCTTAATCATCTTAGAAACACCCATAGGATATATGGGTCCAGTATAACCCCCTGAATGGGACTCGATGAATGTAGCCCCACAAATCGAAGATACCATATAAGTAGGGGATTCCTGCGTACCCTTCGCTCTCTATGATACATATGTACAAGTGTACTTTAGGGATTTTCATATACCCTATAAGTATTATATATGGTCACCATGACCAATCCTCATGTTGGAAAATATGAGTTTCTGTTACATCCCAAGAGTACACCCTAGACGTCACACAGTGCTTACAATCTCGAGAGACCACAAGCTAACCCATGATCTGGTACCTGCTGTGAGAACTGAATAATTTACTAATAAAGAACACATACAAAAACAACTAAATATACCATAAGGTTTTAATACTGAAAACAATACAAATGAAATCCAAAAGTCTGAAACATAAGCAAATATACTAAAAACTGATTGATAAAACTGATAACTAACTGATTGTCTAAAGTGTCCAAAAGCCTCTAAAACTGACTGAATGAGAGTTAATGGGATAGGCCCGAACTAACTCCAACTGACTGCTTAACTGAAATACAGAAATATCATAATCAGTTCTCAAAATATAATAACTCTCTACTGCTACTGTTGCTGATACATTGGGGGCTTTAGGTGCAGTCGAGAACCTAAGTATCCAAACCTACGATATGATACATCATAGTGTAAAAAATAAGTATGCGGTTAGTACTTTGAGTGTACTAGTATGCTAAATGAGGTTAGGGTAATTTGCATGGGCTTATGTGTAAACATAATATCTGCCTGAATGAATAACATGAGATAACTGATGCAGAGTGTGCGTGAAATTTGTAAAATATATAATGAATAATCTAGAATATAATATGATACTAGAATAGTCTATAAACTAAAATACTGAAATCTGAGTACTGATTTAACTGGTAAACTGTATGCTATGATCAAGCAAACCTAACTGAGACTAGACTAAAATTGTGGAAGCAATCATCTAACCGACATGCCCTAATATGAGCTAATTAGGGTCCAACCTGTGACCCCAGTTGGAATGGTGTTAGTACCGTACCACGAGTACTAACATTGGTTGTATGGATCCACTAAAGTGAAGTCCTAAAGGACTAAAGAGTTACCCTCTACTGGAAGGTGCTCTAGTGAGATATATGTCAACCCTTAACTGGAAGGTTAACATCTCAATCTACGCTTGCTACATAGTTCTGGAATGCAGGGACTACTACTAAAGGTTATACCCTTAACTGGTAGGTGAGACCCCATCCTTGGGTTTGCTCGGAGATAAATCTTACGCCCAACTGGACTGACAATGATTACTGGACTAAACTGATCTTACTGATATAATAACTGACTGAACCAATAATACTCTAATATATTCAAAATTATTATGAAAATACTTTGAGTAAGTAAACAACTAAGTTTTTGGGTAATCGTAACTCCCAGGACTTGACAACATAACCAGTAGAAACATACTGAAGATTCAAAAGCATGATAAGTAGTCATTGTTCAAAATTCATCTCTTAGGCATTTCATCAAACACGTGGGGTCATAAAGTTAAAGCATGGAAATAGTTCAATCATGGCATAATAACATAATTTCAATACAAAATTAATGGGTTAAGGATTTAACATATAAATATCATCCTTTAAATGGGTCAAAGGCTAATTCCAACAAAACATATGTAAACATGATACAAAAATCGAAATTCATGGAAGTTCATGGATAAAATTCATAAAAACATGTAAAGGCCATGATTTTAAACTTTAAAACAGATTCTTGGACTCCATGGGTGAAAAGGACCCATGAATGAATATCTAACATACCTTAACTAATGAATTTTTATGAGTTCTTGGTGATTTATTGATGCTTGAACTTGGATTTGTCAAAGCTAAGGTTTTGTTCTTGAGAGAATTTGTGAAAAGATGAGTGATTTTGCCCTTTTGAGACCTTAATCTCGTGTTATGAGTGAGGCAAAGTAAGTGGAAAATTACTCAAAAAGCCCCACATACCCGAAATTAATTAAATTGAATATGGACAGTGATGCGGTAGGCGATGGATCACATTGCTCAGTCGATGAATTACATCTCTCAGCCGATGTATTAGGAGACATATCACGTTGTACCCCATCAATGCTATAAGTGCCACGCCACAGCCATATCACTATGAATTTCTAGTTTGAACATCCATACAAGCCTCAAACCTCATCCAAAAAATCTAAAACTTACCCGAGATATGCTATCGACCACCCCGATCATGAATCAATTTAAAAATCAATGTTCTAAGCCCAAGAAGGCCAGAATTAAAGTCATTGAAGTTTAAGAGGCTTTGGAAATGACTAAGTCTTAACACTTTGTGAAATTCCTAAGTTTTGGACCACTTTAGCATATAAGAGTGAGCTAAAATGAGCTAGGATCTTATGGGGTCTTACAATATTTGCCCCTTGGAAATGTTTGTCCTCACTTGAGATTGGTTAAGCTGAGAATTACTGAGGAACTGAGATTACACGATGAATATGCAAAACTAAAACATAATTACATGATTGAGTCTAAACATAGTGACTAATTGAAGTGATTCGTGAATGCATGCTATGACATGAATATGATTATATGGATAGGACTGAGAATCAAAAAGAGATAATCTAAGGGAAAACTGTTATCTTGAACTGAATCTGAGTTTGCAGAGAAAAGGTGAGGGCACTTGGTTCACATATCTGCTTTTCTTTTCAAGTAGCTCCTTCAACGGACTGATTCTGCCAAAGAACTTTGACCAAGGAAACTTTTTGGTTCCTTAGTCTGCGAATTTGGCGATCTAAGATTTTGACTTAGAATTCTTTGTAGGCAAGGCTATCCTGATTATCTAAGCTTTCTAAAGGAACAACGACAGCTGGATCACCAATACACTTTTTCAACAAAGAAATATGAAACACTTGGGGCACTGATGCTAAATCTGCAGGCAACTCAAGCTCGTAAGCTACTTTCCCAAAGTAGCTCAAAATCCTGTAAGGGTCAACATATCAGGAACTATGCTTCCCCTTCTTGCTAAACCTCTTCACTTCCTTATTGGGAGAGATTTTCAAATAAACTAAGTCTCCAACAACGAACTCAAGATCCCTCCTATTCAGACCAACATAGGATTTCTAACGACTTTGGGTAGTCTTAAGCCTTTCTTTGATTACCTAAAATTTCTCCAATGCGTCAAATACTAAATCTGGCCCTATCAATGCAGTATTACCTATATCAAACCAACCAATAGGATATCTACATCTTCTCTCATACAGAGCCTCAAATGGAGCTATATGAATACTAGAATGATAAGTGTTATTGCAGGAAAGCTCAATCAATGGCAAGTAATCATCCTAACTGCCCTTAAAGTCGATAATAGGAGCTCACATATCCTCTAGTGTCTGAATGGTCCTCTCTGCCTGACCATCTATTTGAGGGTGAAAGACTGTACTGAGATAAACTTGAGTACCCAGACCCTTCTGAAAAGCTTTTCAAAAGTGAGAGGTAAACTGAGTATCTTTATTTGAAATGATGGACAACGGGACTCCATGCAACCTAAACAACTCTATAATATAGAGCTTCGCATAATCCTCGGCTGAATAAGAAGTATGAATTGGCAATAAATGGGCAGATTTGGTCATTCTATCTACAATTACCCAAATCAAATTATGCTGACGATGTGAACGAGGCAACCCTATCACAAAGTCCATATTCACCTCTTCCCACTTCTAAGTGGGGATGCTGAACTCCTGCATAGTCCCACTAGATCTTTTTTGCTTAACCTTAACCTGCTGACAATTAGCACACTTGGCTACAAACTCTGCAATATCCCTTTTCATACCACTCTACTAATAAATTTCCCACAAATCATGATATATCTTAGTGGCTCCTACGTGAATAGAGTAATGCACCCCATGAACTTTTGTGAGAATTCACCCTCTCAAACCATCTACTCACGACACACACAGTCTACCCTAGCAATGAAACATGCTATCTCCCCCTTGGGAGAAAACCTCTACTTTCTGATCTTTGGTTGACTCCTTCAACTCTACTAGGTGGGGGTCCCTATTTTTCTTTTCTTTTAATTTAGTAACCAAAGAAGATTCCAAACTATTCTTAACCCAAATACTATCCTCAGCTTAGTCAACCAAGTAAACACCTAACCTAGTAAACTGATGAACCTCCTGAACCAGCCTTTTCTAATCATTCTTAACATGAGGCACACTACCCATAGCGAATCTACTAAGGGCATCTACCACTATATTAGACTTGCTCGGATGATACAAATCACTCATATCATAGTCCTTCAATAATTCTAACCACCTTAATTGATAGAGATTTAACTCTCTCTATGAAAATACATACTTTAAACTTTTATTGTCCGTGAACATATCAACATGCACCCCATGCAGATAATGCCTCCAAATTTTTAAGTCAAACACAACAACTGCTAACTTAAGATTATGGGTAGAATAATTCTTCTAATGGGGTTTAAGTTGTCTAGAGGCATAGGCTATGACCTTACCACTCTACATCAAAACACAACCTAAACCAACTCTAGAAGCATCATAGTAAACAACAAACCCATCTGAACTATTTGGCAAGGTCAAAACTGAGCCTGAGGTGAGTCGAGTCTTCAACTCCTAAAAAATCTTATGATAAGAATCTGACCACTGAAACTTGACTTTCTTATGAGTTAATGTGGAAATGGGGGATGCAATAGATGAAAACCCTTTAACAAACTGTCGATAATAGCTAGCCAAACCTAAGAAACTCCTAATATCTGATGGAGAAATAGGTCTGGGCTAGTTCTCAGGGCTTCAGTCTTTTGAGCGTCAAATTTAATGCCATAACCAAAAAGAATATGGACAAGGAAAGCTAATAATCTAAGCCAAAATTCATACTTACTGAATTTGGCAAACAACTAATAGGATCTAAGAGTTTATAAAATTATTTTGAGGTGGTCAGCATGATCATTTTAATTATGGGAATAGATAAGGATGTCATCTATGAAAACTATGACAAACATGTCTAAGTACTACTTGAACACTTTGTTCATCAAGTCCATGAAAGCTATCGGGGAATTTGATAGACTAAAGGACATAACTAGAAATTCAAAGTGACCATACTGAGTTCTGAAAGCTATTTTTTGAATGTCACCTTCTTTCACTCTGAGCTAATAATAGCTGGATCTGAGGTCTATCTTAGAGAAATAAATGGCACCTTAAAGTTGATCGAACAAGTCATTAATCCTGGGAATTAGATACTTATTCTTGATTGTGACTTTATTCAACTGATGACAATCGATGAATATTCTTAGAGAACCATCTTTCTTATGCACTAAAAGGACTGGAGAACCCCATGGGGAAACACTAGGCCTGATGAATTTCTTACCTAAGAGATCTTTCAACTGTTCTTTTAACTCGCTAAGCTTCAAGGGAACCATTCTTTAAGGCAGAATAGAGATAGACTAGGTATCTAGAAGAAGGTCTATTCCGAAGTTAATTTCCCTATCGACAGAAAATCTGGGAAGATCTTAGGAAAACACATTAGGAAATTACCTCACTACTAAAACTGACTCCAGATTGGGAATCTCTGAACTAGAGTATTTAACTCAAACAAGATGGTAGACATACCCCTTGGATATTATTTTTCTAGTTCTAAGGTGCAAAACAAGCTAAACCCTAAGTGATGAAGTACTACCCTTCCATTCAAGGACTGGTTCATTCAAAAATTAAAAATAAAAAAACTCTATTTCTACAATCAACTAAAGCATAGCATGAGTGGAGCCAATCCATGCTGAGAATGACATCAAAATCAGTCATCTCTAACTCCATAAGATCAACTGAGGTGAATTTCTAGGATATTGTGATCAGACAGTTCCTGTATTACCTTCCCAACTGTAATAGAGACACATACTAGGGTGGACACTGAGAAGGTTCCGCTAAAGTCTCAGGATTGACACTGAAACTTACTGCCATATAGGGAGTTACAAAAGAAAGAGAAGCTCCAGGATCTAACAAGGCATAAATATATAAATAAAAGACCTGTAATGTAATAGTAACCACATCAAGAGAAATTTTCTAATCTTATCAGGACTAAAGTACATATAATTTGTTTTGGTGATGACCACTAGTTGTGCTGGAAGTGGCACCCTGTAGAGTCGGGCGATCGAATGGAACTTGGGGATGACTGGACTGACCCTACTAACCACTATTTGGGAAATCCCTAACTTTGTGGCCTGGCTTGCCATACCTAAAGCATACATCACTACCAGCTCTACACACACCCTTATGGTTTCTACTATATTTCTGGCAAAGTGGATTTGTACGACCACTATTCATACTATCCTGGGACTTAGAGCCTGGTTCTCTATCCTGATTATCATCTCTAAACTTTAGCACTGGTGCACTAGCTGAAGTGGAGACAGGGCTAAAGATTTTTGATGGGATTGAGGATGATTACCACCCTCTGACCTCGATTGAGCAAGACTAAAGCTACCTATTCTGGCTCTCTTATTCTCCCTCTCTCTTTTTTAAAAATTTTTCTCCTCAATCTGTTGAGCATGGATCATCAACCTAGACAAGTCCATCTACTTAATCAACATAGCAATCCTAGATTCCTTGGCCACGCTATCAGCTACCCTATAAAAAAACTTACTCATCCTAGACCTGTCATCAGACACCACATTAGAAGAATACTAGGCTAGCCGAGTAAACTTAAGAGAATTATATTTTGCACTCATGGTTCCCTTCTTTAAATTGATAAAATCCTACACCTTAGCTTCCCTATCTAAAAAGGATCTAGCAGACTCCCCACATTCAACAGGCCCTGCATCTGCACCTATATCTCCCTTCCACTCTGATACCAAGTTTGTAACACCTTAGGAGTACACCTTAAATGTCATACGATGTTTACAGTCTCTTGAAACCAAAAGCTAACCCATGAGCAAGTACCAGCTATGAACACTGAATAATATACTAATAATGAACATGTACAGAAATAACTGAATAATTCTTAAGGTGTCAATACAAAAAGCAATACAATTGAAATCCACAAGTCTGAAATATAAACAAAAATACTAAAAACTAACTGATAAAACTAAAAATTAACTGATTGTCTGAAATGTCCAGAAGCCTCTAAAACTGACTAAACGAGAGTTGATAGTACAAGCCCCAACTAACTCTAACTGACTAATGAATTGAAATATAGAAATAACATAATTGGTCCTCAGAATATGAGGACTCACTACCGCTACTATTGCTGATACGCTGGAAGGTCTAGGTGCAGTCGGGAACCTGAGCATCCAAAACTATGATATAATACATCATAGCACAAAAATGAGTATGCGGTCAGTACTTTGAATGTACTGGTATGCTAAATGAGGTTAGGTTGATGTGCATGGGCTTATATGCATGAATAATAACCGACAGTAAGAATAGCATGAGATAACTGATGGAATATATGCGCGAAGGTTGTAAATCTGAGAATACATGACCAAGCATGTAACATAATACTGGAATAGTTTGCAAACATAAATACTAAAATCTGAGTACTGATTTAACTGATAAATTGTATGCTATGATCAAGTAAACTTAAACTGAGACTAGACTGAAACTATAGGAGCTATTATATAACCGACATGCCCCAATATGAGCTACTTAGGTTCCAAACTATTACCCCAGTTAGAAGGGTATTAGTGCCATTCCACGGGTACTAACACTGGCTATGTGGATCCACTAAAGTGAAGTTCCAAAGGACTAAAGAGTCACCCTCTACTAGCAGGTGCTATAGTGTGATATATGTCAACCCTCAACTGGCATGTTAACATCTAAACCTACACTGGCTACATAGTTCTGGAATGCAGGGACTGCTACTAAAGGTAACACCCTCAACTTGCAAGTAAGCCCCCATCCTTGGGTTCACTCGGTGCTAAATCCTACTTCTAACTAGACTGACTACAATTACTGGACTGAATTGAGCTTACTGATATAATAACTGACTGAACTAATAATACTTTAATATAACCAAAACTATTCTGAAAATATTGAGACAAACTAAACAACTATGTTTTTGGGTATTCATAACCCCCGGGACTCAATAATATTACCAGTAGAAACATACTAAAGCTTCGAAAGTATGATAAGTAGTCATTGTTCAAAATTCCTCTCTTAGGCATTTCATCAAACACATGGGGGTCATAAAGTTAAAGAATGGAAATAGTTAAATCATGGTATAATAACATAATTTTAATACAAAAATCATGGGTTAAGGATTTAACATAGAAATATCATCCTTCAAATGGGTCAAAGGCTAATTCCAACAAAAACATATGTAAAAATGATATAAAAATCAAAATTTATGGAAGTTCATGGATAAAATTCACGAAAACATGAAAAATTCATGATTAATAACTTTAAAGCGGATTCTTAGAATCCATGGGTAAAAAGGACCTACAAATGAACATTTAACATACCTTAACTGATGAATTTTCATGAGTTCTTGGTGATTTCTTGAAGCTTGAACTTGGATTTGAAGAAGCCAAGGTTTTGTTCTTGAGAGAGTTTGTGAAAAAATGAGTGATTTTGCCCTTTTCAAACCTTAATATCGTGTTATGAGTGAGGTAAAGTAAGGGGAAAATGACTCAAATACCCCTACATACCCAGAATTAACTAAACTGAACATAGACAGTGATGCGGTAAGCGATGCATCGCATTGCTCAGTCGACATATTAGGCGCCGCGCTGCGTTGCACCCCACCAATGCGATAAGCGGTGTACCACGGCCATATATCCTTGACTTGCTAGTTTGAACATCCAAACAAGCCTCAAACCTCATCCAAAAAATTCAAAACTTATCGAGTCATGCTATCAACCACCCCGATCATGAATCAACTTAAAAATTGATATTTTAAGGACGAGAAGGTCAAAATTAAAATCATCAAAGTTTATGAGATTTTGGAAATGAATATGTCTTATGACTTAGTGAAATTTATATGTCTTGGATCCCTTCTGGCAAGCAAGAGTGAGGTGAAACGAACTAGGATTTTATGGTGTCTAACAGTTTCTAGTGTCTGTCCATTGGATATCACACCCTACCATTATTAACCAATTAAGGCTATTACCATACAACCAAACCACCTTTCCATTTAGTGTTTACCAAGGCTATAAACAGTGGTATCGTTATACCGATTATAGTCTGCAAGCAGTGTCCTTAGTCATCCTTTATAAGAAGTAGGGATTCCCATGTACCCCACGAGGCATTCAATTAGACCAATCATAACGACCAAGACCTTACCATTTAACCATTCAAAACCATTTATACCATTTAGGGTTCCGTTATCATGTTATACCATGCATAGTTTAATGAAAGTCCTACAATTTAACCAAAAACATTCTCATAGGCATTTTATCAAACATGTTGGGGGCGTAGTATTTCTAAATCCAAAACTAAGTACCAATTAACTATTCCCATGCAACCAAATGTTTATACCACCATAATAATATGAAAATCATAAGTAAATGACATAGGAAAACCATAACCAACAATTGTAACCAAACCCCCAATAAATATTTGAAAAGCCAAAACCCTACATCATTTAAGCCATGAAACCAATTCATAAAACATGCCTTTAGTTGGAACTAGCAATGAGGAAAGAGTAACATGCCTTAGATTATAAAGATGATAGAGAGAAATTGCCCTTGTAAGACCAAAATTGATCCTATTGATGAAACCCTAGACTTCCTTGACCCATAAGACTTAAGAGAATTTGAGAGTGTTTAAGAGAGTTTGATGCTTTATGTCGTGAGGTCATAATAGGTTAAGAGGGGAAATGTCCAAATTACCCCAACTTAAACTACTTAAAGTTCTCACAGGATAGTACGACCTCACCATACCAATATTACCCTACCACACGAGTGGTACTAACCACTTATACCCTAGGCCTTCCCTTGGACCTTAACACTATCAAACATACAACCACCCAAGCCAAACCATACCCAGCCATACGATTAGAACCATGAATTTATACATAAGGCAGAATTATGAGGGGTTTAACACTGTCCAATATACGAGTTGGACTATACAACTCATACTTTATCCTCACGAATCATGGTGAGCCACTCTTACTTAGATCCAAGTTTAGTTACTAAGTTTCAAATTAAGTAAAGGAAAATCCAAATGAATGACCCATCACAAACCATATGTCTCGTACCCACCTAGTCATATCTATTTTATAAACTCAACCAACTAATACCACCCAAAACAGGATAATATATAATTGGGTTATCTGACTCGTACCCTATCATACGACTAGTACCCCCTAGTTGTATGATGTCCAGAAGCCAAAAACCAAGAAATTTTCTATAGGGTTAAAACCCAGGGTGTTTCACTAGGAGTGCTAGGTGCCAACTCAAACATCATTAGTATGAGAGGCCTCAGAAAGGGCCCCACTCTCAGCATTTATGGTTGCATCAATAGTGGCACCAGTTGTGGTTGGTGTGCTTAATGGTGAATCTGGTTGTATAGCTGTACTACTATTCAGATCAGTAGCATTAGTAGGTCTGGAACTTCCATCTCTTACCACCATCTCTTGAACCCATACATGGTGATCCCACTCACTCTTAATACTCTATTCTTTCATAACTACAATCCCTTCATCTTTTATTCTTTTCTCTTTCTTTAATTATTCTTACTTTTCTCACTAGTCTCAACGTTAGCTGTTGTGGGTGATGGTATATCCCAAATATCTAGTATTTCCTCCTCCACCCGGACCTCATAATGGATAGGCATCAATACTAATGATTTATTCTATAGCTCCTCGACTGCCTTCTTAAGATCAGCTAACTCAACCTTTACCTCTGCTAAATCTGGGGTTTGTACCCAATCAAACTGCTGGCCGATCCATTATTCAAACCCATCAAACCTGGTTTACATGGTCTATATCTTATCACAAATCTAGTTGTTAACCCATGGATTGACTCCCTTCTCAATTAAATTTACTTTAGCCTCCATGGTACTCAAATCTCTTTAGTACCTTACCCAAGAATGACTGTGATACTAAAGCATAAACAGTTGTAGCCGGCCTAGATATAGATGTCACGGTGCCACAGTAGGTGGTGTTAGTGTCTGGGAAGACCCTGCTATATTTGAAGATTGAGGCTCAGACTGTGTCATCTTAGTAGGGGTATCACCTATATTGGTGAATCCCGATGTCTCAGTACTAGACCCTCTAGTTTGAAATGCCTCAGAAAGTAATGTTGTTTAGGTTTTTGCTTGCTTGGATATGGGATTCGCAGTGTCACAAGTCAACCACAAATTTGTGGTGTTCCTCTATTAGATGAACTTGTCAATGTCAGGAAACTCTGCCACTCCTACATCTATGCATATCCGTGTCAACAAATAAGGGACTACCAAAACTATATTGGCTCCTACCTCTCGATTGCGTATCTCTCTGGAAATTAACTAGGCTACATGTAAGTCATAACCTTCCATGATCCCAACTATCAAGGCCTCTCAGGCTGGAATGATTATATTGTCCCTAGATATGAGACACAACCTATGAAGTGCAAGATTTTACCACGCTTTTTCCATTAAACTTTGGGTGTTCTTTATAATCTGCTATGAGTGAATCCTAGTCTAGCAGCAACCCAAAACACCTCCACTCTATTGGAATTAATAAAACCAGAAATCCACCAAAAGTGAACCAATTTATCCTTAGTGCCAATTTGTTTTCACGTTATCTTTCTTATCTCATCCATTCAATCAATCTCAACAATATTCACCGGCCATTGGAACTCTAGCCTAGGACGTATTTTGGAAATGGTTCTCGAGGAGATATCAAAAACCTTTGATCATCGCAAAATTCAATGGGTCACCACCTTTCATAACTGACCTTGTGGATATAATCTCTTTAACTCCATCTGGTATGCTACATAAAAATCGTACTAGTATAAGACTAAATTGGTCGGGAGCTGTGGTTATCTACTCAAAATGTTAATTTCTAAATCGAGCCTCAAATTCAGGCATCTGAGACATGCCCCATGTAGTTAGCCTTTGGTTTAAGTAAATCCCTCTCTATGGATTTCCTATGGAAGGGTTTATTATAGCACCCTGATTGGATACGAACTCCATTCTAGGGTAACCCAACCATTCATTGATGGGAACTAGGACATGCTTTATGGATAATAGAGTAGGAGGTACTCGTGATGGTGGATTTTGAACTGGTGTATCGCTCTTCTCACTCTCACTCTCATCTCCAAATGCAGACCCATGTTTATTATCATCCCTATTCCTATTATTTTCTTCCTCAGAGCTGGATTTACCCTCACGTATATCCTCACCCTTATCATCATCATTATCATCACCACCCTCTTCAAAATTAAGATAGCAAAGAAGGGTGGTGAGGTTCTACGGTTTTTCTATCTCAGCTTGGTCCTTGGCAGTGTGACATCCTCCAAGGATGCTTTCACACACCAAGGACACTTCTCTCTTTGATCCACCTACCTTTTTATTGGATATTCCTCTAGTGAGCTACTTGATGACTCACTGTTGACAACACCCAAGCGCACACACAAGTTTACGTGGTCTTATAAAGTAGTAAAGTAGGCTAATTAAAGCCAAGAATTGATCCTACAGAGACTTTCTTTATCAAAAATTTAATTTTAGTTTAACATCGAAGATTAATTTGATGCAAAGGTAACCAAAAAGATTTTGTAATTTTGTAAATTTAAAAAAAAGTAAGCCTGTGTACACTCTACCCTCCCCATACCCAACGATATGGGAATATACTGGGTTTATTGTTCTTGTAAAATAAAGTAAATAATTTGAAAATTAAAGTACTTGAGACAATAAATGGAGAAAAGCCCAGTGTTAAAGCACTCCGAACAATCATACTATGTTATTGAATTTCATTCGTTAACTTGCTTATCTTGGTTGTTGATTTGTAGGGTTAATTACATGATCATGGTTTTCCAACCTCTAATCTTTTACCGAATATGGATATTACAACTACATCATTGAGTGTGGATGTAATAATCCAATTAAATTAATTAAAGCTATCATCCAACATTTGAATCAAGTAAGGCATCTAAGTACATCTCTGTCCTAAATGCTAAGTTTAATTCTTTATTTCATAAAAGAATAAAAACTCAAACTTTGTTTATTCCCATGTTCTATCTCTCTATTCTCTATCTCGAGATAAAAAGATCGACAATATATGTATTTTATGGGTGATCAATTCACAAAATAATTAAAATAAGAATAAACAAACAACCATATATGATAAGCAAAATTAATCAAAATTAATCCAAAACAATAGTACTCATGTTGTTGGCTTTAACCCCGGAAAGAGGGTTAGCCGATAATATTCATAGTAAAGATCCAAATAATTGAATACATTATATGAAAAATTAATACCTAAATAAAATAATAAAACCTAAAGAAAAGAAGTAGCAACCACATTTTTTCTCTTCCACTGTACGTGTCCCCGTTCCCAGGTTATTGTCCAAAATTCTCCTTCTTAATCCCTAGTAGTGTCCAACTGTGTTGAATATATATTTATATATATTATTTTGTTCCCTAATCAAAAAAGGAAGTGGAAAAAAGATTCCCACTTGCCTTAATCCCTGTGCCATGAAATTCTATTACTATTAGGTCAAAGCCCGTGTTGGTGCAATTTGAAATTGCTGCACTTAATCGCATCGAAACTATGCATCGAGTTAGCATCGTTGGAATGGAATTAGCATTGAAAAATTTATCTAAGTTTAAAATTTGTGACCTTTGATGCAACGCGTCGACTTCGCGTCGACTCATTGAAATATGCTTCCAAAATTTTGGTTAAGTGTTGAACGTCCTATCCTTTGTCCATGCCTTTTGTAGTGTATTTTCAAAGAATTTTTGGCCTTTAAATCATCAATATATCACCATATTCACCTCACAAAGTCTCCTAAAATATTAATCACTACAAATTACAGATCCAAACAACACAATAACCTCAACAATGAATAAAAACAAGAGCTAAGCTAAGGGAAATTCACAATGATCTTCGACTTATTATTCTGACTCTTGATTTAATCAAATTAAACTTTTCACTTTACAAACAATTTATTCCATATATAATTACACATTTAAAATATTTGGAATAAATTAAACAAATTTGAATCCACCGAGACCATCTAGACACACACCTAGCTCAAGCTAGTAAAGCTAGTTTTCTGGGTTGAACTCTAAATGACTCAATTAATTACAAACTTGTTTGAAAAATACTTTGGACATTGTAAATACACACTTGGAAGCTTAAATGATTATTTATATCAATATGAACATGTAAAGCACAGGAATTTCTCTCAAAACTAGGCAAAATAAGCTAGAATAATGATACCAAAGTGTATAAACCATCTCAAATCATCTCACCCTACACTTAAATTCTTGTTCATCCTCGAAAAACTCTTTACTATAAGAATGCAAATATGAGGTGATGCTACACTTTTACTAAAACAAAGACACTCAAGATAGTACTACATTGACTACACGGAATGCAAGTTTCTGCACAAAGCTGGTTATTTACACAATTGATAGCTCATGAACACTACTATAAAACATGCTAACCTAAAGAATTGACTCACCTAGTTGCAAACTCATGCATATAGATCAATCAAAGACATCATACAAATAACCCACATTCATCAAACATGTGCCCTCCCAATAAGAGAGTTACCCATAATCGCTTATAATAATAAAATTTAGAACAATGGGTATAAGAATCAAATTATGCTCACTCTCATGAAGAATTCACAAGTTACACATAATGAACCATAGTATTTCCCTTAGTGTAATGCTCCACTAATAGTCAAATGTAAAGCTTAGGATCAATTAGGACTTTTTCGGGTTGTAATGTAGGCTAAGGGACTGGTAGGGACTATTTGGGAATAGTGACTAACCTCTCTAAGAGATTTAATGCACTACATTATAAATTTAAAACCAATATTCAACAACCAAATTACACCACTTTGTCTACCCCATTCTTTTATTTTTTCCTCATCTCTTTTAAGAATTTTCACAAACACAAGGTGGACGCATAATTTACTACCACAAGAATTAATTTTTCTCTTATTTTCACAATCGTGGAAATAGTTTTAGCATAAATTATATCACAACCATCCACCATAAATCAATTATAAAAACCAATAACTATTGCTTTGGGGCATCAATTTCACCTTTTTTTTCTTCAATTTCTTAAACTCTTTACTAATTCAATTTTTCATTGAAGCATCTTTGAGCTTTTTGGATCAAATTATGGTATATCAAAGAAAGGTTTAGGATACTTATGAGGTTTCCAAAGAAAAAGCTAAAGGCTCAATAGGGGTTAATTAGGATAATGCACAATGGTAGGATAAATAGAATGTATAAAACAAGGCTATCAAAGAAATGCCTATATCATCTCCTAAACCCATATTCCTTATTTCACTTCACACACACACCGTGCAAGGTCTTGACATCACATGCAATAAGGAATATACAAAAACATCACACCACACACTGCACATGCTCAACTCAATAGGAACATCATAGACTCCCAACCAAACAATAACATTAATACAAAATTAATCCAACATGAAAAATATCATAAACTTGATCCTCGGAGTTTCAAAAATAGCAATTCACATCATTGAACATGCTTTTACAAACAAAACCCACTTGCATCATGTAATTAAAAATAGCACCAACAAGAATGTCTCACTTATTCCTAACCTAAATTTTTTCAAATTAAGCCAAAATTTGAGAATTTCTCCACCCCACACTTAAAAATCTACTTTGTCCCCAAATTGAATTTAAAAGTAAAAAGATAGAAATACCCCTTGAGGCCTCTAGGCCTAGCTAGCAGCATCATCATATAAAGGAGATCCATGATACCCCACACTTAATTTTTACTATGCTCCTTCACTAAATTTATGGTACTTAGACTTCCCATTAAACTGTGACTCAACCAAAAATAAAAACTACATGAAATAAAAACTAAAAAAAAACTTAAAAGAAAACATACCTAATTAAACTTGGGTTGCCTCCCAAGCAGTGCCTTATTTAGTGTCGCGACAAGACCCAAATCAACTTAACCATATTCCTTCACCTTTTTACTTCTTTTTAGGAGCCATTTATCATTCATTTCAGACCTCTTGAGTTTGCACTTTCAAGGTCAACATCTCTCTTCACTTCAACCTTCATCATGCTGGGACACAATGATTTCATCTTAGGCAGCCCAATTAGGTAATCCAAAGAGGTCTTTGGTGGACTAACAACCTCATGCTTTTCCCCTTAAATAATATTGATCATACATAAATCTTTAAATTGGGGCGTAATTATGGGTGCTTTGTATACATCAAACACCATCTCTTCATCCTCTACCCTTATCTTGAGCGTGCTTTCTCTAACATCAATTAATGCTCCTTTGGTTGCTAAAAATGGATGCCCCAAAATAATTGGCACCTATTTATCTACCTCAAAATCAAGAATAATAAAGCCAGCAGGAATAATAAATTTACCAAACTTAATAAGGACATCTTTAATTATTATTTCCGAATATGCCATGGAATCGTCTGCTAGCTACAAAACCACAGTGGTTGATCTAGGCTTTCCCAAGCCCAATTTTTTAACAGCGATAGGGGCATCAAATTTATACTTGCCCCAAAATAACTCAATGCATGAACAGTTTTACTCCAAATTTGAATAGGGATGGCAAACTTCCTTTGATCTTTTAATTTCTTGTGGATTTTCTATGTCATCACCGCACTACACTCTCCAGTGACTGTTATTGCTCCCATATCCTGCAATTTCACCTTTTTGGCCACTACATCCCTCAAGTACTTTGCATACTTAGGCATAATCTGCAAAAAATTTAGCAAAGGTAAGTTAATATAAAGCTCTTTGAATGTATCAATGAACTTTTTGAATAGGACATCCTCCTTTGCTTTTATTTTCCTTTGAGGGAAGAGAAATGACAATATCTTTTTCTTCTATTGTTCAACAACTTTTTCTTTCAAGTACTCACATTTCCTTAAATTTTTAGCAACTTCTTCGGGAACCTATTTGGTCACCATATCAGCATCAACCTTCTTTTCTTGCGTTGGGAGGTTCTCCTTCAAGATTTTTACTGCTTCTCAAAGTGATTGCCATAACTTTCTTTGGAGTTTTTATGTCTTCTGGAAGACCACTTTGTGGCCTAGTATTAAACGTTTTTTGATTCTGCCTCACTTGTAACTCCAAGCTTCTAGTAGCTGCTTGTAAATTTTTTAGGTCTACAACAAACTTTGTATGATTGGCTAAGATCTGCTTCAATATCTCATCCGTGTTGCTAGTTAACTAACTTAGTTGGGACTGTGGTTGTGGGGCATTCCATGGCTAATTTGTTGGTTGAGTTTTCTACTTCATGTTATAGGCATGACCATAATTTGGCCTTTGAACATTGCCTACATAAATCACAGATTATGAATTTGAAGCACACATGGCCGTTGGATGGATATTGTTTTTGCATACCTCACACCAACCTGTAGGTTATTGGATAGTATTTACTATGGCTGCAGGTTGTGCTGCTCTCAACTTTATGCTACTGAAATGAGTGTTGGTCAAATTTTTCTAGGTAGAAACTTGTGCTGATAGGCCTGTGAATTAGTCCACCTCTAATACGCCAACAATTCTTTTTGTGGCACTTCTAGAATCTAAATGCCATTCTGTATTTCCTTATGCTATATGGTTCAGCAATGTGTACAACTCATCATAAGTTAGCTCCAACACTTGACCAACAACGGCTAAATCTAGCAAAATCTTTGTATTGTGATCAAGAGCTTCTGCAAAAGTATGAGCAAGTACCTCATTAAACTATTGGTGGTGTGGACACTCCTGAAAAAGAGCCTTGAAGTATTCCCAAGCATGATAGAGGTTTCTATTAGGCTTTTATTTGAAGCTCACTATATGTCATGACCCGAACTGGGGACCTGGCCGTGACGACATACCGAACTGTGAAGGCCTGAGAGCCCTTCTAACTTGTAATCAGGCACACCATTCATATACAAATAGGAAGTGCAAAAAATACTTACTGAAATGGAATCATGTTCATAAGTCTGAACTCAATTTATAATATGAAAATAAAGCCTAACAATAACTAGATAATGTCTAAACCAGTCAGCGAAATCTCTACAACATCTAAAAAATAACAACTGTCTAAAACTAGGATAAGACCCCCAATGGAAAAAAACCAAAATAAATAACATAATCTGAAAGACATAGACCTTCTGGAATAAATAAAGAACACCAATTGCACACGTCATTACTGTCTGAAAAATCTATAGCTTAGCAGGGCTTCTTAATTGAGCTTTAAACCCTAGAGGTACGGAGGGTCAATACAATTATACTGGTACACAGAGCAATCCAAAATAAAACTTTTATAAAATAAAATAGTTGAGATCTAGTCATACACATCATGAAAGATATAATTTCTAAACACATGGGCATTTTTGAAAACATAAAACCTTTCTGTCATTGTAGTTTCTAATCTTTGTATTACTTCTGAGTTAGGTGGCACTCCCCTGCAAGTCTGATATTCTACGGGCTATGTGGAATTCTCCATTGAATCGGCAGGGAAGCCTCCAACCCAAGTGTACCGCAAGGGTTGGAGTGTCTGAGTCTTATACGCCATAGGGCACTAGGCCAATGAATAATAATATATAATGATTGGCAAATCATAGTTTTGGGTAATGAGTTTTTTGAACTCGTGCCTTCTTTGGGGAACCACCTAATCTCTCATAATGCCTAATTTTAGTCTGTTCTGAAACATGCATCATTCTAGTTTCAAAATCTTAAAACCTGATTTAAAATATGCATTCTATTTTGTTCTGAATTACTATGGCATTATCTGAGTTGGTTTCATCACACCAAGACTTCCAAGTCCTATTTCTAAGCCATAATGCATCATGCATGATTCTTTCATTAAAAACTCAATTCAGACCATCCAAACATGCAAATAATGTAAGAGATTTCATGTTCCAAAAGCATAAGTCAAAACTAAGCAAGCATTATATTCTTTCAAGTCATGTAATCTTTAACAAACCATGCAACTCTTTTCATTATATGATTATGTTCAACATTGACCAATATAAACTACCCTCTCTTTTTAAATCTAAATCATAATCCAAAAATAACATTACTCAAGAGATTTCATATCATGCTTTTCAAGATGCATTCAAAATAATTCCTAGCATATCATAAGTAAAGGAAAATCATAACAAGAGAGGAATTTTTCATGAGTGATGCTCTCAATTCAATCATCAACCTTAAAACACATGCTTACATATATATATATATATATATATATATATAATTTTAAATCAATTTGGGGAAGGCCTAAAGACCAAAACAATATCATCAAGGCTTCTAAAGCATGTTTATAATCATAAATCCAAAACCCTTTTCTTAAAATCATGATTTCTAAACCCTTTGCATAATTAAAGAAAATTTCTATGCCCCTGAGATCTTAGGAAAATTCCATGTACCTTAAATAAGAATTTTTTGAATGAACTTTAGCTTTTGGAATGCTATACGTCTGATTGATGGGTGCTTCTTGTAGCCCTCGTAATGGGAATTCTGAATCTCGAATAATTAAGAAAAACCCAGGGTTAAATCTTGAGTTATATTAGTCTTTTGGTTGAAACCCTAGGGAGTGTTCTTGGTGATTTTGAGAGAAAATAATGTTATTTTGGTGTTTGGAGGATTTAATCCAGTCTTATGGCTGAATAGGGGGTGGAAAATATCACTTTTACCCTTAAAAATATAAAAAAAGCACCTGGAAATTGGGTGCGTGTATCGCACGCTAATCGCGCGATGCTACTGTCTCAGTCACAAAAATAGCCATAACTTTTTGCTCGGGCATCGGATTTTGGCGAAATTGGTATTGTTGGAAAGATAATCCGAAGAAATTTCATTTAGTATATAGTAGGCCCTATAATTTCTTCTATACATAGAGTTATGGTCGATTGAATTTGACCCAAGTTTTACGCTCACTCAAACTCGAATGATAGGAAAGCCTTCAACTCATCCTTGAGTTCGGGGACCTCTATGATCTGAATTCATGCTCAAATAGGTTCCCACACTACATAATTGATTAAAATGCCAAGTTTAGATAGGATTTATGGCTTTTGGATTATCTATGCATAGAAATGATGGTTTTTGTTCTAGCCCAAAATTCAGGGTGTTACATTATCTCCCCCTTGGGATCATTCGTCCCCGAATGATGGGCAGGAATGTTGAAGTCTTAAAAGTATGGAATGATGTGGATATGATATGTCTTCTAAGAAGGGATATAGCCGAGTTGAAATATTTAAACTTCTATCATGAAACTAAAATCCAAACCAACTTGACTTTACTTGCTTTAAGGAGCTGATTCATGCTGATAGTTTAGGATTCCCTTGAAGTGTTCATGATCAAATCATACATATTGAATT
This sequence comes from Capsicum annuum, assembly GCF_002878395.1. Lineage (NCBI taxonomy): Eukaryota > Viridiplantae > Streptophyta > Magnoliopsida > Solanales > Solanaceae > Capsicum > Capsicum annuum. Next base: position 124,016,472 of record NC_061119.1, on the reverse strand, counting down.
AAGAAGTGATAACTTATGAAAGTATGAATCATGAGACAAATGGACTTAGATAGTATCAGGGTATTACACTGTCTGAGCTAGAATACTTAGGAAAATTTGAGATTATGCACAGAACTTTTATGAAACGAGTCATGACTAAATAGATGAATCTGAAACATGATGCTTTGACAGAACTGAATTCACAACTTACATGGATGGAATAGACTATCTCTTGGGATGGTCATACGCCTGAGACTTTGGATAGTAGAACTGGGTGAAAAGGTGGAAAACCACCGTAACTTGTATGCCTGACTATTAAACTGAATTATACTGGACACTTATACTTAACCTCTTCAACACTCTTTCTAAAGAAGTCCTAGTAGCATTAGGGAGCAAAGAATCTCTGACATGAGTTAAACAAGATATCCAACATGACAATGATACTATGCTATAGCATGGAATATAGATATATAACTCATAAATTAGGATAGAATTACCAGGCCTTAGGCAATACAACTTCTTACATTCAAGCTTAGCACACCGCTCGAATATCCCTTAACTATACTATTCTCCTTAAATACCATACTCATTTGATTAAACTTATTTTTCTCACATGGCCGCTGATATTTCCATCTACTAATGTCTAAAATGAACTAAATCCGCTCACCTTCTTCAAGCCTAACTCAAAATCACAAGACGCACCACATAATTCTGTAGTACTAGTTTGAATCATGAATTCAGTACACCCTGCATTTTGTAATTACTCATCCCCTGCATAATTCTTCTTGCCACTCCAGCAATCACCTTCAATTTCAGATTAGACCTTCATAAACACTTAAAGCATCCATCCGTATGTATACAAACATGACATTCAAGCCTATCTTAATACCCATATATGCACTTCTAAAAAAATACTCATAAAGAATCTTTCTCATATTCTCTAATACTTCTATCCATAACAACTTCCCTACACTATTCAGATGATACACATAAGAGATCCTCAACTAACTAAGCCATACACAAAACTTTATCTCAAAATTCTTTCAACTTATAGTCTTACATAAAACAAGTACACAACAATTTTTTCCAAATATAACACATAAAACTTCAACTGACCTTGACATATATTAAATACTTGGCCTCAATCTTACTCCACAATTACTGCCTTAACTCAAATGAGCACAAAACCACCTTTCATCAACAAGAAATATTTACTCTTTCCCATCTAGACAACTGTTCATCATCTCTATCTCAACCTAAGGGAAAAGGTCATTGAAAAATTAGAATATCGAGATTTCGGAACATTAAGGGAGTACTAAGCATAACTTGATGCCCTACTGAGGCATGAGGAATAGAGCACTCACGACATAGACTCATTAAAGAGATCTAATCTAAGGACGTACCTGATATAAATCTGAATTTTAACTGACCATTAAGAGTATCACATGTGCACAAGAGTCATAAACTGTATGACCTGAATTTTTGGAATTCATAACTTAGGGTAAGTGATTCTGACTGCTGAACAAATTGAGAACTCATCATACTAGGAACTAGGAGATTACATGATTCTTTATTATGTACATCAACACGAGCTATGATCATGAAGCTGAAACATAAAGCATGAGTATGTATCGAAATAACTGAAGTAAACTGCTAAAATAAGAATAGATTGAGCATCATTCTTTCTCACGGCCAATTCCACAACTTTACTGGCATATCTATTAGCATCTGAAAACTTTACTTGGTTACTCATTCTATCATCTCCCCCTTATAGTTAAGCTATTACTCTAAGTTTGTGAACCACTATATACACTCTAGTATAAAGTCAAATCACTTTACTGTAGAGTAACAGATATAACAATACACATAAAACTAAACTTACCTGTAAGACGGTATCTTCATGTAAAACAACCAATGCTAGTACCACCTACTAAGATTCAACCCTTAGGTTTCTATAGCCCCAAAATTCATCATATAACATCTTAAACATTCACCAACTTAGATTCTTCTAACACTAAACATGGATATCTCTAAACCTTTGATGGACCATACCACTTCGGTCATAGTCTACTAGCATCATGCTTGCAAACTTATATTTCTAAACCATGAGAATCAAGATTATACAAAAAATTTTAACTTCATTAATCACAACTCCATAACTTAACAATAAAGAACATCACATGTTATCTAACTAGCCTTTCTTCAACTAGCAACTCAATGGTACTACTAACTACACAACATGAAATGATCCTTGAAAATAATGTAGCTCCATAGCACCTTGGGTGTACCTCTACATCATACTTACCACATCAGACTTAATTACAAATCAAATAAACTTAAGCTCTTGTATATATTTTTCAAGCCTACTAGATCACTTTCACACAACTAACACCCACCACAATAATTCATCATATCCATCTTTATTACCATCTACTATTCCAACCTTGTGTCTAGTTCAAGCTATGATGAACCACAACTTCACACAATTTTCTTTAATGCCAAACATCTAAAAACATTAATTCGCCAAAACATCATAACAGTAAGGATCAATCGCAATCCTATGATCTATCTTATTAAAAATCCATTAACACATCCTACTACACACTATTACTATCTACCTTTTTCATACAACTAAACTTAGTTCATATCTCTATAAGTCCCAACTAAACTCCCTCTTGCAATCTCAGGGACATCTAAATTAACATCACTCATTATCAAGTACCTTCATGAATAAACTATAATTTTCTTGCACGACAAACACCAACAACAACTCTTTTTATACTTTAAGTAAACAATAATTCACCTTAACTAATAACTTCTTCTCTACCTTACCTTCTACTAAACCATCAAAAAGGGACGTATCACTTCATTAGAAAATCAATCTCATGCAAAAAGATTCAGCCATACATATATTCAATTGATTACCTTACCACTTTTCTTGCCATTATACCACTAATCCCTAGTTCCAACCAACACAAGAACAACAAGATGAACAACAAGTTGCTAGTGAATTGAAATAGGTCCCACATGGCTCCACTAGACTTTGATTTTGTGTTTTGAATAAGAAATAAGATGAATGTCAAGGCAACTATGCTAGTGAATTGATAGAACCCCACACGGCTTCACTAGACTTTCAGTTTTAATAATACAATGATAACAAGAATACAAAAGATAGAAATTTGACACACAACATTCAATGATCTAAGAATATACATATTACTCTATATAAATAAAAAAAATTGAGTCAAACACTTCCCCCACAGACTACCATACAACCCACACATGCTACTAGCTATCACATTAGTCTATCACTATAAAATGGTAAATCATTCTCAAACATCAGTTATTCAACTAAACACATTTATCTACATAAAAGTCACCCTCACTCTGATTTCTAACCTTACAACTTTACATCCTAACTTCTTGGTCCAATATCACTACCAATAGGTTATGACACCGTCACTTTAACTTATACTACTACTCAGGTGGAAATACAGTTCCAACATTTTGCTACACATCATATCCCCTGAAGTATGACATCTGTAACATAAATTTTGAAAAAGAATAAATATACTTAATACTGTAGTAGAATCAAAGTTCACACTAGAATCAATACAGCTTGGAGTACTAACGGACACTTCTCAAGTACTTGCATAAATTTTAAAATCTTATATGGCTTAATTAGAAAGGACCATACCATTTAGACTCTAAACTTCTACACTTGAATTACCCAAATAATGAGATATATCTGGGCATATAAAAGTAAGGAAATAATTGAGATGACTTTACACACGTATGGGCGACACCATAGCATATATTAGATTATGTAAGAGAAATATTTTGACTTCATAGCACGAACTAGAACATAAAGAAAGAGAGACATTCCTAAATGCCATGTAGCCTCCTTGATATAAGTATGGTGCGCTATACAACCATAAACAAGACTCTACCCGATGCAATTTCATAGACACCCTGAAACCATAAACCGTGCTCTAATATCAAGTTTGTCAAGACCCAAACCAGGGCCCTGACCGTGATGGGCATCCCTAACCATGAAAGCTCGAGAGCCCTTCTAACTTATAATCATGCACACCATTCATTTTATAAATAGGAAGTGCGAAAAATATATAATAAAAGAAAATCATGGTCATAAGTCTGAACTCAATTTATAATATGAAAGTAAAGCCCAACAACAACTAGATAATGTCTGAACCAGTTTGTGAAATCTCTACTACATCTAAAAATAACAACTGTCTAAAACTGGGATAAGGCCCCCAGTTGACCTAAACCAAAATAAATAACATAATCTGAATGACATAGACCTTCTGGAATAAAGAAGGCTCACCAAATGCACACATCACTACTATCTAAAAACTCTACGACTTAGCAGGGCTTATAAACTGTGGTTTAGACCCTAGAGGTAAGAGGGTCAATACAATTGTACTGGTACACAGAGCAATCCAAAATAACGCTTTTATATAAATAAAATAGTTGAGAGCTAGTCATAAACATTATGAAAGATATAATTTCTAAACACATGGGTATTTTTGAAAACATAAAACCTTTCTGTCATTGCAGTTTTTGATCTTCATATTACTTCTAAGTTAGGTGGCACTCCCCTAAAAGTCTGATATTCCACGAGCCATATGAAATTAGCCATTGACTCGGTGGGGAAGCCCCCAACCCAAGTGTGTCGCAAAGGTTAGAGTGTCTGAGTCTGATACACCACATGACACTAGGCCAATATATAAAAATATACCCGGATCAACAAATCATGGTTTTGGACAATGAGTTGTTTGAACTCGTGCCTTCTTTGGGGAACCACCTAATCTCTCTTTATGCTCAATTTTAGTTTGTTCTGAAATATGCATCATTCTGCTTTCAAAATCTAAAAATTTGATTTCAAACATGCTTTTTATTCTATTCTAAATTACCATGGTATTATTTGAGTTGGTATCATCACACCAACACTTGCACTTCCTATTTCTGAGCCATAATACATAATGCATGATTCTTTTATCAAAAACCCAATTAAGAGCACCAAAACATGCAAATAGTGTAAGAGATTTCATGTTCCGAAAGCATAAGTCAAAACTATGGAAGGATTATTATTCTTTGAATAATAATGTGGTGGTCATGTAATCTTTAACAAACCATGTAACTCTTTTCATTACATGATTATGTTCAGCATTCATCCACTTAAACAACCCTCTCTTTTGAAATCAAAATCATAATCCAAATATAACATTACTCAAGATATTTTATATCATGCTTTTCAAGATGCATTCAGAACAATTCCTTGCATATCATAAGTAAAGGAAAATCATAACAAGAGAGGGATTTTTCATGAGTCATGCTCACAATTCAATCATCAACCTTAAAACACATGCTTACATATATATATATATATATATGTATATATATAATTTCAAATCATTTTAGGGGAAGGCCTAAAGACCAAAACAATATCAGCAAGGCTTCTAAAATATGTTTATAATCATAAATCCAAAACCCTCTTCTTAAATTCATGATTTCTAAACCCTTTGCATAATTAAAAGAAGATTTCTATGTCCATGAGATTTTAAAAAAACCCCACATACCTTAAATTAGAAGTTTTTGAATAAAATCTAGCTTTTGGGATGCGATACATACGATTGATGGGTGATTCTTGTATCCCTCATAATGAAGATTCTGAATCTTAAAGAATTAAGGAAAACCCACGGTTTTATCTTGAGATAGATTGATCTTTGGGTTGAAACCTTAAGGAGTGTTCTTAGTGATTTAGAGAGAAAATAATGTTATTTTGGTGTTTAGAGGATTTAATCCTGTGTTATGGATGAAATGGAGGGGGGGGGGGGGGAAAGTACCACTTTTGCCCTTAAAAACGCAAAAATAACACCTGGAAATTGGGTGCTTGCGTCGCATGCTAATCGTGCGGTGCTACTACCTCAATCACAAAAATGGCCATAACCTTTTGTTCGAGTATCGAATTTTGACAAAATTGGTATCGTTGGAAAGCTAATCGGAAGATCTTTCATTTGATATATAGTAGGACCTCTAATTACTTATATACAAATAGTTACGATCAATTGAAGTTGACCTAAGTTTCGACACTCACTTAAACTAGAATGATAGGAAATCTTTTAACTCGTCCTTGAGTTAGGGGACCTTTATGATCTAAATTCCTACTCAAATAGGTTCCCACACTACATAATTAATTAATATACCAAATCTGAATATGATTTATCGCTTTTGGATCATCCACACCTAAAACGACAGTTTTCGTTCTAGCCCGAAATGCGGGGTGTTACACTATCTCACTACAAAGTCTCATAGTCTTGCTTGATGAGGAACTTTCTGGCTAAGTCATCCCATGATGTGATTGAATTGGACGGCTCCACATTCAACCACCTTTTAGGTTTCCCCAAAAATAAATGGGGAAATAGTACTAGCTTCACATAATATGGAGTCACTCCTATAGGAGTGAATGCATTAGTAATCTCAATGTAGGTTTACAAGTGGACTTGTGGACCCTCATGTGAAAGCCCTACAATTATCCACTGCTAATAAGAAGCTGTACCATATTATGTTTCAACTCGAAATCTCCCCCAACTGCTGTTCTTTGAATCGGGGAAGTTAAGTTTGTTGAAAGTGGGACTGCCACTTCCCTAACCTTTCTACCAGTTGCTTGTTGTTTATCCGTAGGAATATTATGCTCTTGGTCTTCTTGGATTTGGGAAATTCTAGAGAGAAGGATTACTTCTCTCCTGCATTGATAGTAAAATTGCTCAGGTTTCAGGCTTGGTTCTACCAACTCCCAATCCCTTGCCAGCTTATCAACCTAAAAACCTATTTCCTATAATAACAAAACCAAGACCAAGTGTAGAAACATCAAAAAAACCTATAGAGACTTGATTTAACAACGATTTAACTCTAGTTTAACTTTGAAGATTAATTTGATCCAAAGGTAACCAAAAATAATTTGTAATTTTGTAAATTAAAAATAAAGTAAACAATGCGAAGATTAAAGTACTTGAGACAATCAATGGAGAAAAGTCCAGGTTTAAAGCACTCCGAACAATCATACTATGTTATTGAATTTCATTCGTTAACTTGCTTATCTTAGTTGTTGATTAGTAGGGTTAATTGCATGATCATAGTTTCCCAACTCTAATATTTCACCTAATATGGATATTACAGCTACATCATTGAGCGGGGATGTAATAATCCAATTAAGTTAATTAAAGCTATCATCCTACGTTTGAATTAAGTAAGGCATCTAAGTACATCCCTATCCTAGACGCAAAGTTTAATTCTTTATTTTATAAAAGAATAAAAACTCAAACTTTGTTTATTCCCATGTTCTATCTCCCTATTCCCTCTCCCGAGATCAAAAGATCAACAATATATGTATTTTATGGGTGATAAACAAAATTAATCCAAGACAATAGTACTCATTTTCTTGGCTTTAACCCCAGAAAGAAGGTTTTTAGCCGATAATATTCATAGTCATGATCCAAATAATTGAATACATGACATGAAAAACTAACAACTAAATAAAATAATAAAACCTAAAGAAAAGAAGTAGCAGCCAAATTTTTTCTCTTCCACTGTACGTGTCCCCGTTCCCAGGTAATTGTATAAAATTCTCCTTATTAATGCCCAGTAGTGTCCAGTTGTGTTGAATATATATATGTATATATATATATATATATATATATATATATATATATTATATTGTTTGAAAATTCAAAAAGGAAGTGGAAAAAAGATTCCCACTTGCCTTAATCCTTGTGCCATGCAATTCTATTACGATTAGGTTAATGCCCGTGTCAGTGCAATTTGAAATTATTGTACTTAATTGCATCGACGCGATGCATCGAGTTAGTGTTTCTGGACTGGAATTAGCATTGAAAATTTGTCTAGGTGTAAACTGTGTGATCATTGATGCGAGGCATTGACTTTGCATCAACTCACTGGAATTTGCTTCCAAAATTTTGGTTAAATGTTGAACATCCTCTCCTTTGTCCATCCCTTTTGTAGTGTATTTCCAATGACTTTTCAGCCTTTAAATCATCAATATATAACCTTATTCACATCACAAAGCCTCCTAAAATATTATTCACCACAAATTAGATATCCAAACAATACAAAAACCTTAACAATGAATCAAAACATGAGCTAAGCTATGGTAAATTCGCAATGATTTTCCACTTATTATTCCAACTCCTGATTTAACCAAAATTAAACTTTGCATATTACAAATAATTTATTCCAAATTTAAAACATTTATATCAAATTAAACACATTAGAATCCACCAAGACCAGCTAGACACACAACTAGCTCAAGCTAGTAAAAGTAGTTTTCCGGGTTGAACTTTAAATGACCCAATTAATTACAAACTTATTTGAAAAATACTTTGGACATTGTAAATAAATAATTGGAAAACTAAATGATTATTTATATAAATATGAACATGTAAATAACATGAATTTCTCTCAAAACAAGGCAAAATAAGCTAGAATAATACCTAAGCGTATAAAACCACCTTAGATCAATTGTCCTCATCTATGAGCTTATGCTAGACTTTTGGGGTAGGCGTTTTAGGAGTCTATTTCATTGATGGTTCCTTATTTGATGGATCAAATATTGGTGCTGTTAGTACTTGTTAAAGTAACCCATAAATGATTACTAAGAGAATGAAAAATAAAAGAATTTGGTATCAAAGTAGTAGTTACTAGGCACATTACGACTCAGGGGGTATGAGTTGTACTCTAATTAAGAGTTGTTGGGAGACTTGTAAGGTGGAATGAAGCCTAATTAGTATTCACTACTCAGTGAACGAGTCCTCATAATGAGTTATAATGTTAGACTACAACTTATTACCAACACTCGTTAGCTGATAAAAAATATTCTCATGATACATAATCCTTTCTAGTCATTCTGACACTTGCCTACAAGTCATATTGTGTGACTACGACTTGTTGAGATGAGTCTTAATATTAAAAAAATTCACATTCCTTTAATCAACCATGTTGCCAGTGGTTATGAGGCACGTAATAGCTCGTTAAATGACTTTACGAGTCATAATATGTGCCGTAGCCACTGTAACATATTTGTTTAGAGGGATTGATCTTGCTACACTTCCCCAATACAACATTACAGATTAAAACAATTACCAAAATTCCTACTTCATCCTTACTCAACAATTTAAGGCACAAAGACCATATTTACTTCCGTAATCACAATACATTGCAAGAATTCTCAAGAGTATGGATTACTGGTTTTATACATATTTATTTCACTTAAAAACCCAAGCAACTCAGACATGCAAGCATCAACTTAATATCTAGGAATTTAAACATAAAATACTCACTTGTTTTCTTGCTTTGGATTGTTTAAATGCTTTACTTTTTTTTTCGTGCCCAAATTCTTGAGATTTTCGACCTTGGGAGCTTTTGCTTAGTACACTTTAAGTGTAGAGTATGAATTTTGAGTGTTGTTATGTTGGTTTAGTTGATGAATGGAATAGAGGAATTCACCGAGTTCAAAAATTAGGAATGTGGACCATTTTGGGTAAATTTCCCCATTTTAAATTATGGGTACCAAACCGAGTCAACCCGCTAGGCCCATGATATTGGGTGTGGCTACAAGCCTTGATACGACTCGTAACCACTGGATACAGGTCATGGAATTTCCCACATAATAAATGGAACCTTACTTGGGTCTCTAGTCTTTACGACTCAAGGTGACTAATCGTAGCCACTGATTACGACTCATTCTAAAAGTCGTAATGACTCAAGAGAGGAAATACCTGAAGATTGTTTAAGTTCAAGGACCCTACGACTCTTGGTGATAAGGCATAACTTTTGGTTATGACTCATAAAGTGCCTCGTATACCTTGATACCATAAAAATATTTTGGTTTAATCCTGCAATCTCCAGCCATGCACACTGCGCACACAAGTTACCTTATAATCAAATAAGTACAAAACAGTGGTTGCTCCCACGTAACACTTGATTTAATATCGCAATGTGATGTAGAAAGGTTAGATAGTTATATTTCACCAAACATCCCTATGGGTTGCCTCCTATGTAGTTCCTGATTTAACGTCGTGGCATAATGAACTTTCTTTGGTTACTCAGACTTTGCGAAGGCTTAATTTCTCAACAATTTTCTCTTTCTCAGTGTTTCTTATATAGTGCTTCACCCTTTGCCCATTCACCTTAAGAGGGGATTCACCATCATGCTTCAACTATATAACACCATATGGGAACACTTACCACACAGAGAGGTCCATACACCTCAATTTCAACTTGTCAGGAAACAAGTGAAGTCTAGAATTATATAACAACACCAAATCACTCAAATACTCTTTTTTCAATTTTTCTGTCATGACACAACTTTATTTTATCCTTGTACAAAGTAGAACTATCATAATTCCAGATTCAAAATTCATTAAACATATTTACCTTGCTTATCCTCAACTTCTATGCATTATGCCAATCAAAATTTAGCTTTTTCAGTGCCCATAATGCCTTATGATCAAGTTCAATAAGAAAGTGGCATACCTTTCCATACACAAAATGATATAGGGAGGGATATATTGGTGTCTTATAAGATGTCTAATAGGTCCACAACATATCATCCAACTTTCTTGACCAATCAATCTTGTTAGTATTCATAGTCTTCGCCAATATGGACTTAATCTCTTTATTAAAGACCTCTATATGTTCGCTAGTCTGTAATGCTAACGTGTTGCCACCTTATGCGCCACCATTTTTTTAAGTAGACTATTGAACATATAATTAAAGAAATGTGACCCACCATCACTAATTATTGCACATAGAGTGCCAAATAAAGAAAAAATATGTTTCTTCAGAAAGGCAATGATATTTCTGCCTTCATTATTGGAGAGAGCTACTGCTTCCACTAATTTGGACACATAGTCAATCGTAAAAAGAATATATTTCATACCATAGGATCTCATGATCAAACCCATGAAATCAATCCCCTATACATCAAAAATCTCCAAATCTAGAATAATGATCAAGAAGAGTTCATAGCATCGTGATCTATTGCCTTAACGTTGACATTGGTCACAAGCAAGTGCAAAGTTGTGAGCATCCTTGTAGATTGTAGGCTATTAATACCTACATTGCAAGATTTTGTTGGTAGTGCGGGTTCCTCCATGGTGAATCCCAAAACATAGAGCATGACAAGCCTCTAGAATGCTTATCATCTCCACCTTTGAGATACATCTACGAATCACACCATCCGCACAAATTCTAAATAAATAAGGCTCATCCAAGAAAAACTTCCTTACCTCATGCATGAATCTTTTCCGTTGCTTGAAGAAAATTTTTTATGTGATAAGAACACTTGCCAGGTAATTAGAAAAATCAGCAAACTAGGGAATTAGGTCTTGCGATGCTGCCAAAATCTCTCGTTTAGAAAAGTATCATCGATTTCAAGCCCATCCCCTATTTTCTGTATTTTTTCTTACTCAAGTCTGGAAAATGATCTGCAACTTAATTTTTATGCCTTTTCAATCTTTTACCTGAAAATCAAACTCCTCTTGCTGGACTACCCAATGAATCAACCTCGGCTTAGCATCTTTCTTAGATATTAGGTATGTAGTGGTTGGATGATATATACGGACAATTACCTTAGTCCAAATCAAATAGGGCCAAAAATTTTTAAAGGAAAAAACCACTGCTAGCAACACTTTCTCGGCGACAGTATAGTTCTTTTGAGCAGGGTTGAATGCCTTGGTAGCACAGTAAATTAAGTAAAGGATATTTTCTCACCATTGGCCTAGGATAGCACGTAAGGCCACACTGCTTGATTCACACATAATCTCAAATGGATAGGACCAGTTAGGGGATATAATGATAGGGGCTGACACCAACTGGTCCTTTATTCACTTGAAAGCCTTTAGAAATGCATCATTAAAATTAAACTTCACCTTTTTCTCAAGAATCTTTCATAGAGGGTTTGCAATCCTTGAGAAACCCTTCATGAAATGCATGTAAAAGCGACCATGGCCCTAAAAACTCTGAATACCCTTCACCGAGACTGGTGTGGAAGCTTTTCAATACCGAGACTGGTGTGGAAGCTTTTCAATAATTTTAATTTTCACTTTATCTATCTTTATACCCCTTCTTGAGATCTTTGGTCCAAGCATAATGCCTTCTTTTACCATAAAATGTCACTTTTCCTAATTTAATACCAAGTTACATTCCTCACATCAGCTGAGAGAATTGGCCAAGCTGACCAAATAGTCATCAAAAGAATCACCAACTATTGAAAATTGTCCATAAATACCTCAATGATGTCTTCTACTGTATCAAAGAATATCGACATCATAAATCTTCAATAGGAGGAGGGAGCATTGCACAACCCAAATAACATTCTCTTGAACACAAAATTCCTATATGTGCAGGTAAATGTTGTCTTTCTTAGTCTTTGGTGCAATAGTGATCTGATTATAACCCGAATACCCATCAAGAAAACAATACCAAACCCTACCAACAGACTTGTCCAACACTTGATCCACAAATAACATCGAAAAATAATCCTTTTGAGCCCATGTATTTAGCTTTACATATTCCATGCATACTCTCCAACCTATGAATAGTCTTATTGGCATGATCTTATTTTTATAATTTGGCACTACAGTAATTCCACCATCCGTTGGGACACATTGAATAGGACTAATTCACTTGCTATCCGCAGTGGTTTAACCTACACCAACATCCAACCACTTAATAATTTCTTTCTTTACCGCCTCCTATAAAAAATGATTTAGCTGATGCTGATGCTCAATATTAGGAAGGCATTCTGATTCAAGCTAGATCTTGTGAGTACAAATGCCTAGTGGAATACCCACTATATCAACAATAGTCATCCCTATAGCTCTTTTGAACCTCTATAACACTAATAATAATGCCTCTACCTTAGTCTCAACACAGTCAACCATAATAATTACATAAAAGGTATTGTAAGCCCACTAAAATGCATAGTGCAAGTGAGAGGGGAGGGCCTTCAACTCCAAAACTGATGTCTCCTTAATAGACGGTCAAGCGGGAGAAGTGGTTCTATTTTTTAGATCCAGATCAAGTTTCTTTAGAGAATAAGTATCAGAACCTCTCCCATACAAAACGCTCACAATATCATCATATTCCATAATTCCATCACTATCAAAATTCATAATCACTACTGATAATACCTTGACTCTAACTCTCTTTTTACTGGTCCTAATAACCTCATCAATACAATCATCACTGGTATCTATCACATACATGACATGCATATCATCAGGCTGCTTCATTGACTAGCTTACATTGAAGATCTCTTTCTTATCATTTAGTTTAAACTTCATCTATCCTAATTCCATATAAACTAATGCTCTACTTATATGGTCTACCGAAAATGATAGGAACTTAGAAGTCTACCTCATAGTCATGAATAATGAAATCATCTAGAAATATAAAGGATGCTATCTTCACCAACACATCACAAAGAAATCCAACTAACCACTTTACTGTGAGGTCAACCATGAACAATCTCATCGATGTTGGCTTAGGTGCCCCTAATCCCAACTACTTATAAACCACCAGTGGTATCGGATTAATGCTGGCTCCCAAATCAGACAAAGTTCAAGCAAAGTTGAAGGCCCCAATAGTGCATGGAATAGTGAATGCTCCTGGGTCCTTCTTCTTCTCTACTAACAATCTAGAAAAAATAACACTATAATGGTACACATTTTAAGTGGGCTCAAAGCTCACCATATTCTTCCTAGTGACTAAATATTTCTTGAAATTCGCATAACCAGGAATTTACTCCGATGCATTAACAAAGGGAATATTGACAGACAGTTCCTTCAATATTGACAGGAACTTTTGATATTTACCTTGTTCTTGTTTCATTTTCAGTCTTTAGGGAAAAAGTGGGGCAGGTTTGGAATATCTTTAACACCGGCTCATCAACTTTCCCTTTTTTTTTATCCTTAATGCCAGTATGTTTAACACCTATTGATTTTGCAGATCCTTCTACAAATGTCTGAACAAAACAAATCTCATCCCCCTAATTCCTTGGATCTTTTGCAGTAGACATGGGGGATCTATAGTGGTTTTACCACTCCAAGTGGCAATGGCATGACAATGACTATCATTTTTTATATTTTTTACTATACTGCTAGGAAGAATGTCAGGTTGTCTCCGATTCAAAGTGGCTGATATTTGGCCAAATTACTGGTCCAATTATTTTATTGTGATGGTATTTGGCTCAACTTTTGGATTCAACCCTAATATGTCTGCCATAATCTTCTTAAGGTAGCTTTCTTGTCTCTCTTGGCCTTTCTCTAGCTTGGACTAAATTTCTTCAATTCTTGGCTTAGTATCTCTATTTCCTGGTGTAACATATCTATCAGTCTTCTCTTTATTATAATCTTTAATCTAGTAATTACTATCTCTCTCTACTTCAACCTCAGTATCTATCACCGTTGTAGTTTTAACCTCAGTTTCCTTGACCCTTGGCTTGAAAACCCCTTATTTCTTAATCCAGACTTTCCTTTGTTATCCATATCTAACTCATAAGACCTAGAAACAAACCCTTGTAATTCTACTGTGTTCATTTTTTCTTAGAATTAATCACTGCAAATTATTTTGTAAGCAGCATAATATCCATTTTGAGTTGTGCAACTTCTTGTGCAACCAAATCATCACCAACTCTGTAGTTACTAGCAGCTCTAATGGCATAAATACCAGCATCTATATCAACCTCCCAAGTATTCCATCCTTGTTTAGTGACAAAGATCTTGTCTAGCGTTTCCTGTGCCATATCCATCGCAGACGCATAAGTACACTTGATATATTATGTTTGCCATTTCCCTAGAAATTATATCCAGAGATATGTAGAATATCTCCAACAAATTAGATCCTAAAATTTGGTGATTAGGTACCATACTTAGCTTATTTTTAAAACAAAACCATACCTCATAAATGGAATTTGTAAGCAACTGCCAAAAATTATAAATCTCATCTTTTAACTTTAGAATCCTAGAAGTAGGAATGAACCAGTTCCAAAATTATCTATCCAACTCATTTCAAGTCGTGATTGATCCTATAGAAAGTTTACCCAACAACAGTGATGCTTCTCTGGTCAGCAAGAAAAGGAGCAACCATTATCTCAATGCTTCCTAATCTACCCCTGGAATGGTACATGAAGTATAGATCATAGTAAAATTGGCAAGATGTATGTGCACATCATCTATCGACGAACCCAAAAATACACCTTTAAAATTTAGTAGCTGGATTATTGCACTAGTAATATCAAACTTAACATTTGGGGTAAATCAGGAGGAATAATGACTCCTGTCTTAGCAGATTCAGCATATCCCATATCCTTATCTTCATCATATGGTGGTAGATACTGATAAGGTGGATCACTTGAGCTCTGCCACCTCGCACTCTATCTCGACCATAGTTGAGTGCTGCTAGATGATCAACTACTAGTCTTGGCCTGGCTAGCTTTGCCTGTTGAGCCAACCATGCTTCTTCAGCTTGCCTTCTCTTGTTAGCAGCGTCTGCTAACATCAACTCTATCTGTCTATCAATAATATTCTTTGGATCACCAGGAGCAGGGGGATGTACGACAAGAGGGTCATCTTAAGCACCTTCTAAATCACCTACCTGTACTTGTTCACTCATTATATTATTAGGTTGTAGTAGTCTTTAGGGTTTAAGATTCAATGGGAGCAAGGGATTGGCTTGAATCCTAGTGTTAGGAATACACCAGCGTATACCCAACCAAATCAAAAAGCAAAAAGACCAAAAACTTTAACAAATCCAATCAACAACTCAACACCGTATTCCCCGACAAAGATGCCAAAATTTAAAGTTGCCCAAAAGTAAACTTCGAAGAAGTATGCTGCAGTCGATGTCAAATATATCAACCCAAACCAAGTTTGGTTCAAACCTATAGGGATTGCGCGAAGTTATATCTCAAACTTAATGAAATCCCAAGTTGTCCAAAAAAGTAAGGGAGGGGGGGAGGTTTAATGTCAAGGTAACATATAACTAAACTTGAGTGCGTGAGGTTTAAATAATAGAAGATGAATACTAGGAATGTGTTCCCCTGGCTTCTAACTTTGTAGAAGTCTCCTGTTTGATTCACCTATCCCGCTGCTCTTTATGCAAAGTCTAACAAGGTATGTATTATCAACCATCTTACAAAAGCATTGATAAATCTCACCCTTCACCTTTTGAGTCTTAAGGAATTGCCTTACTATCCCTTGTCATTGACCCCAGTACAACTATCACTTTTTGGATCTCAAGTTGATTAGACGAGGGTTGATAGCCTCAAATCACTGTCGTAATCCCTTTTCCCCATCTTGAACTCCCTTGTGAGTATAATATTAAATACATGAAATTACCAAGCTTCTGCAGTAGCTTAGAATACAATTAATACAAAGAAGATTAAAATATACACAATCACAACAATCTAGATGAATCTCCCACTCCTTCTACGTTACTAATCTGACTGGGTTCCCACATCCCTTTTTAACGAATTTAGCCACTCATTCTTATAAAACAATCCATGGAAATCAAATAAAAAGACATAATTAATTTCATAATGATGAAAGAGTCAAATCCAAATTCTCTAATTGAATACGAAACCAAAACCCAAGAATAAAAATATCGAGTATCAAGAAGTCAAAGTATATGAAAACTATCGAAAGTGTGTAACATAACAAAGGAATAAACCTAGGGTATTTATAGTTTTTCAAAATAATAAAGAAACCCTAATCAAAAAAAAGAAAAATTAAGTTGGCAATGGTTACACATCTGGCAATGAGTCATTAAGTCTGATTAAGACTCGCTGCCTCCTATCATGGCTCACTTTTGGCTTCTGTCATTATAACTCATATAGTCACCTTATAAGTATTAGGCTTCTAGTCATAATCACTCCAGCAGATTCTCACCTTCAGGGAAATTTAGTCTATTAACTTTACAACTCCTTACCACGAGTCATAGTTAGAAATTCCTACTTGTGGTCTTTACTTGCAACCACTGGAGCATCAATTCTCAGAACTTGGCATACTGGTCATAGTAAAACTTCACACTATGATTTGTAGTTTGATTTTATGACTCATAGTCTTCCAGTACTTCTCACCTTCACATAGTTGTGCTCACTGTTATCCTTACATGTCTGGATATGAGTCATAAGTTGACTTTATGACTCGTATCCTGACAAGTTATTTATCTATTTAGAGCATTTTCTTCCATTTTTCATTCAAGGCCTCTTCCAACCTAATTTCCCTATAATACATACAAAACACCCATCATATCCGATGAAATAATCTATGTCAATGAATAATTTCATTGTATTAAGCATTGAATGTGCCATGAAACTGTGACATATCAGTATCACATTAGCACATTCTAGTACCACATCAACAATTTTTTGTAATAAGCCCTCATTATCCGAAGACATGGATTTTATTACATTTTTAAGTAAGGTTTTATATATTTAGAGCTAGATGGGGGCTTTTCCTATCTACTCATCAATTTTAATGGCTTTTTAAACTTAGAGTTATACATTCAACATACTACATTCATTTTAGTATTGGTGTTTATTCGGACTTAGACTTATCTCAGATTGTTCATATGTATTCATCTTAAAATTAGTTTAGATTCCAATCAAATATTTATTATTTCATTATTATTATTATTGTGTCATGCCATGGATTAGCTTGGGGTTACTTATGGCTCTATACACCATGTTACGTCCAAGGTGTAGACTCGGGTCATAATAATCTGGGGGCTTGAGATAGCTATCCGAATGCTTGAGTCCTTTCACCAAATTTTTGTTCTAGTCTTAGTGGTTCTCATGACAATATCATTTTGCTTTTATTTATTCTGACATAAGGGGTGTCCTTTGTTGAACAAGTCTAAGTCACTTATGCTTGTTTCCTTATCATTTCTAACTTAACGTAGTTTGAAAAATTCTGAGAGAAAAGTTTTACCTGATTCATCATCATACTTTTGTATCGAATTGACATCTTATAAACCTATAGTAGTATCTTATGTGATTTTATTGGGACTATAGCTGATAAGGACCAATTAGTGTTTGCAATTACTATGATGAACAATTGATCTACTATATCAAAATAAGAAGAAGGAGTCCAAGTGCACGTCTTTCATCTCCTTCTATTATTCTATCTTATTTAAACTCTTTATCAATAGTACTTAGTTTTTTTGAGTATGAATAGTTATTATTCTATCATTTCAAACAACTTGGTATTTAATCTATTAAGAATCAATCCTCCTCTTGATACACTGGTGATTCAACAAAGAGCTTTATGACTTGACTTTATTTCTTACACAAAATATCTTTCAACCATATTCTTCATGTTTGAGTACTTAAGTAACAAGTTTTGTAGGGTCAATACAACATTCATGTGTTGCAAAGTAGGAAATAGTTAACCTTCACTTTGATAGAATGGATAGAAAGAGTTAGTGTTGTTATCTATGATTAAAAAGTTGTTAGACCAGGAACTTGGCATAGTTGTACTCTGTCCAACTGACATCTAACTACTCTGTTGAGGAGGCTCGACTAATTTAATATTCATTCTTGTAGGAACTAGTTTACTCCTACCTAAAAATTCTACCAAAGTTACCTTTTTAAGTTGAAGGACTCAGCTAGATACCTATGGCTTGTCTTTTAAGAGGCCTCTAATATTTACAACAGTGTCCCTAATTAATTCAGTCAAGGTATGGAAGAGATAGTTCTATCTCTCTCTTTCAATGCATGGGCATAAAGACTTTCATAGACTTATTTTTCTTTGGAGTCCCCAAAGCTCATCTTCTCATCCATTAGTTTTTTTGGGTAAGGGTCAATTTGTGTCTTTTATTATTTCCCATTATCATTCTCTTCTTTATCCTCTCTGTATGACTAGCCCTTATCCTTGAGGGTGTTTCAACCTTATATGCCCATAGATTTTGTCAGTTATGGAGAGTTCGTGGGCAGAAGGATAACACATTAGGAATCGCTCATAGTTTTCCATGTTAAGTCCCAAATGTAATGGTAATTTTCTAGTGGTCATACCTTGATAATTTATTGAAAATTTAGAATAACATATCAAAATAACACTAAAGCTACCTATCCTACAGCTAATGCCAAACCTTTTGCTAAAAAATTGTCATTTTGTTTAATAGAAAAATTTGTAAACAAAGGTTAAGGAAATGTGGTCTAAGTAAATGAAGTTCATTTTTTAGGGGAATGAAATACCAAGGTAGTGGATAAATACATGAATATATGTGATGTGCTTATAGGAAAAAGGAAATACAAGCGAGGAGAAATATGGAGAGTTCCCCCATGGAAATATCAACAGAAGAACATAAAAGGACTAATTATCGGTCTTTACAATTTTTTAATGTCTTTTATTCATCTTGAAGGATTATTCTATGAGCCATGAAAGTTTAACCTTTATTTTAATTTGAATAAATTACATGGTTACAAATTAAAAGGTTGCTTAGTAGAACGTGATTACATTCTAATGTTTCATTGAAAATGATTGGGGAAAGACTGACATAAGGATTGAGATTGATTATGCAACGCCTTGAGGCTACCCCTTGGACGTCACATGGTTCTTAAGAGTACTAATATTCCCTATGATAACCTATGATATGTACTCAATGTTGAACCATGAATAAAACACTTAACATATGAGTAGAAACTTTCATTAATAATTTGAATTTAAAATGAGTAAATAAGTCCAACTACATACTGTGAATTAACATCAACTAAAACTCATGATAAATCTGAAGGAAAATAGTTTAGATGACTAGTCTTAACAAGCCTCTAAGTTTACTGAAAAGCCACCAGGATAGACCCCAGCTGTCCCAAAAAAAAAGATAAAGTCTGTACTTCTACTTATTAGCTGCACATCTGAATAAAGCATAGACTTGGCCTTTAGAACATGAGGACTAACCAACTGTCAGGATGTAGGAAATGGTGATCATGTCTAATCGTACTATTGAGGAAGAATACTAGAAAGTACATTACGAAACAATACAGCAATACAGACATATACTACTTCCGTTTTAAAAAGAACGACCCTTTTTCTTTTTTGGCAATACTATAATTTTAATTTTCCACATGGCATGTTTAAGACGACAAGATTAAAGGGAATTTTGGTAAATTTGACCTAACTTTAATTTAAGGACACAAGATTCAACATTGTTCTTTATTTTCTTAAATTTTGTGAAGTCAAAGTAGGTCATTCTTTTTGAAACGGAGGTAGTATATGATTATTACTTTTGGAGTGTACTAAGAGTATGAGGGTGAATGGAATAAGTAAAACTGATACTGATCATAATCATAAAACACGCATTCTAAGTGTAAGTATTCTCATTATGATCATGAAAGAAACTGAAACTGAATTAGCATAAGCTTAAGTTATAAAACATCACCTGAGTAAAGATTGTGAGCCATTGCACTTAGTTTCTTCAATATTATTTATTCTGGGAGATAATTATAACCAAAAAAACCATGTGAGCTAGCATGGAGTCCAACGTCTTACCCATGTTGAGAAGAGTTTTTCTATCCTTGCCATCAGCATAAAGTCTTAACTTGAATAATCACTAAATTTAGCGTATTTGGTAAAGGGAGACACTCTCTGTCGAGGACCCTTAAACCTATAGTGGCACATAGTTTCTACGCAATAGTAAATTTAAAAATCTTATTCCATCGATGCTAAGTACTACTCTTGGGTGTGGCACACCCTTATCGCGCTAGGCCACTAATTTTTGCTCTAGGGTGTGCCATGCCTCTATGGCACATCCTAATCATGGAGCCATACTGTTTTGGGGTCCCAAAATGCCCTAAAATACATTCCAAAAATTCTAAAACACTTCCTAGTGGTCCCATTAACATTCCTTATCATCATTCAACTCAGTATTTGAATTAAAACAAGAAAGATCTATCAAAATAAAATTGTTAAAATTTTAGGGGTATAACATTATCTCTTCCTTGGAATCATTCATCTTTGAATGAATATTGGGATGGTGAAAGATCTATCTTATGGGTTTGTTAGGTTGAGTTATGAATCTTATCTTTCCTTAAATCTAAAACTATTCACCCAACCACAAACTTACAACTGAAATTAATTACTAGACATGAACTTCATAGGGTAATCTAATATGAGTAAGGATGTTGGTAAGTAGAATATATTAGAAGGAAAATCTTACCATAAGATGACTCTATTCTAGGAGCAAATAGATGAGGAGATCGATTCATCATGTCTACCTTCTCTTCCCATATTGCTTCCTTAGCTGATTAATTCCTTCATAGAACTTTCACCAAAGCCACTTCTTTATTCGTTAGTCGTTAAACTTGTTGATCAAGAATTTAAACTAGGACCTCCTCATAGGATAAACTATCCTTCACTCCAACACTTTCTAGGGGGACTACTAAGGATGGGTCTTTAATACACTTTTCAACATAGACACAAAGAAAGCTGAATGTACAATGACTAATTCTAATGGAAGATATAGATCATACGCAGTATATCCAACGCATTTTATGATATCATGTGGACCAATATACCGGGGACTAAGATTTATTTTTCTTTCAAACCTCATCACGCTCTTTATAGGTGACACCTTTTAAAACATTCGATCACCAACTATGAATTTTAGTTCTCTCTTCCTATTATTTGTCTATGGTTTTTGATGACTAAGCAATTTTCAACCTCCCTCAAATCAAGTGAACCTTCTCCATAGAATTGAGAACAAAATCTAATCCAATCAAAGCGTCCTTACTAAATTCAAACCACCCTATAGGTGACCTGTAACTACACCCATATAAGGATTTGAATAGAGCCATCTGAATACTAGCATGGTAACTTTTATTATAAGCAAACTCAATCAAGGTTAGATGATCATCCCAATTTTCTTTAATTCTATCACAGAATCTTTCAACATATCTTCCAAAGTTTAAATAGTACGCTTGGCCTGCCATCTATTTGTAGGTGGAAAGTAGTACCAAACTTTACTTTTTTTCCAAGAAGTTTCTTAAATAATTGATAAAAATGAGAAGTAAATTGAGTTCCTAGGTATGGAATGATGGATAAAGGAATACCATGGAGTCTTGAAAATCCAAAAACATAAAATTTATCATAATCTTTAGCCTATCCGAGGTCTTTACTGGCAATAAATTTGTTGACTAGGTTATTAGATTTATAATGACCCAAATTGAATCACACTGACATCGGGTGTGAGGTAGTCCTGTAACAAAATCCATATTAATTACCTCCCACTTCCAAGAGGATATGTCAATATCTTAAAGTGTACCTCTTGATCTTTGATGATCAACTTTCACTTGTAGATAATTGGGACACTTAGCCACAAACTCTACTATGTATCTCTTTATACCACTCCTATAATAAACTTCTTGTAGGCCATGGTACATCGTGGTGAGATAGGATGAATTGGATACCAAGAAAAATGAGCTTCAACTAATAACCTTTCCCTTAATTCAACATTAGGAACACACAGACGACCCTGATAATGAAGACACCATCTCCCCTATGGGAGAAAACTTCAACCTTATTTTGATGTACTACATCCATTAGCTGACCAAGTGTCGAATCACTGTCTTGTTTTTCCTTCACCTCTGCTATAACAGAACTATCATCCATATCATGCAAATAAACTCCTAATTGAGCTAGCCTATGAACCTATTTGGCAAACTACTTCTTCCCTTTTTTCACATGGAATACACTTCCCATCGACAATCTACTCTAAGCATTAGCTACTATATTTGCCTTAACCACATAGTAGATCATATTCGTGTCATAATCCTTTAGCGACCCCAACCACCTTCTCTGATAAAGATATAATTCTTTCTACAGGAGCCCATATTGAATACTCTTATGATCAATGAAAATATCAACATGCATACCATATAAATAATATCTCTAAATTTTTAGGTCTAACACAACACTTGCTAATTCCAATTATGAGTCAGATAATTATTCTCATGATCTTTAAGTTGTCCGTAGACATAAGTTATCACTCTCCTATTCTACATCAAAACAAAACCTAACCCTACTTAGAGGAATCACAATTTAAAAAAAATCCATCTAACCTATTTGGAAAAGCTAATACTAACATAGAAGTCAATTTATCCTTTAAATCTTGAAAACTGTTCTTGTATTTGTCTAACCATTGGAACTTTACATTTTTTGTGTCAACTTAGTCAGAGGTTCGGCTATTAAGGAAAAACCCTCAACAAATCTTATGTAGTAATTGGCTAAACCCAGAAAGTTCTTAATATTAGATGGAGTAATAGGCCTAGGCCAGTGCTTCAATGCATATGTTTCTTGACGGTCTACATGAATACCCTCACCTGAAATCAAAGGCCTCAAAAAGGTAATGGACTCAAACAAAAATTCTCACTTATTAAACTTTGTACGAAACTAACAATCTTCGAGGGTTTATGATGTTCTGACTTTTGCAAGAACATTTTTCATCTTTTTCTTGGGAAAATTGCATGTTTTCAAGTAACCAAGGTTGCATTTAATGCTGGTTTTTAGTGTTTTAGGGTAAGGAGCTAGCTGAAGGAACATACTCAAAAAATTAGCAGAAAACACTTCTGACGGTCAAAATGGTGGACTATCAGCCTTGCGATGGACCACCAACTTAATCGCTAGGTCCAAACAGAATCCATGACTTTAAAAGACCCAGTGATGACCCATATGGTGGACCGTCAGTCTTGCGACAGACCACCACTTTGGCCGTCAGTATTAAATAGAACCAGACATCCAAAAATTCTCAGCAATGGCCAAAATAGTGTACCATCGATCTTGCGATGGACCACCACTTCGGCCTTTAGGACTATCTAAAACTTGACTCTCAAGGATCTTCAGCGATGGTAAAAATGGTGTACCATCAATCTTACGATAGACCAACACTTTAGCTGTAAGGCATTATCAAGAAAGTGACTCTCCAAGATCAGCAGTGACGGACCAAATGGAGGACCGTCAGCCTTGCGATGGACCACCACTTTGGCCGTCACTTTGGACATGGGTTTTTAAGTTTGAATTTAAAATACTTTTTTGCTGGGAACATATAAATACCCATCTTTAGGTTTTATTAAGTACCTCTTATCTTTTATTAGGGTTTTCCATATTGAAAATACACTGTTACATAGTTTTTCTCAAAGATCCATTGAAGATTTGTGGATCTAGATTTCTTTATCATATTTTATATTGAAGATTGAAGAACAAAAATTGTGACTTTTGTAAGTAAACTTTGAATTAATTTATGAATAACACAATGGTTTCTTCTCTTCTTTGGGTGGAAATATGTAGCTAATCTCCCATAACTAGGGTTATGGGAGCCTTGATGTGAAAAACTGATTTTGGGTTGTGAATCTAGTAGATTCCCATGAGTAATTGATATTGCATAAACTCTTCTTCACTTTAATGACTTTTATTGGTTGCAAACTTGAAAACTGAGCCCAAGAACAACACTTGTTCAAATAGAAAAGTGTTTGTTGGGAAAAGAAAGGGTTACATATATATAAAGGCTTTAACCTTTGGATAGAGGGTAGATGCCTTAACTGGATCAACCTACATGAGATTATAGTTCAATTAAAACTATGTTACTTATGTTTGAAAGAATTAAGGGATAAGTTACTCATTTAGGTTAAGAAAGTAATGGGTAAACCATAGAATTCAGTTACTCTTACAATAAGAATTGTTCATTGGGAATCCAGAATAGTTCACAACCCTAGCTACTTAAGCATCTTAGTAACCACAACTCTAGTTTGACTTCCCTTGTTGAATTACTATTAGAAATATAAACTATAGTTGGATTACTTTCTATGATAAACATTTAAATAAAATTGATAAATCAAAACCCCCCTTTATTTTGGAACCTTCGATCAACAGTCTAGTAATAACCATAATACTTAGTGAACACAGTATTTCCTGTTGTATTCAACACTCAACCCAGTTGGGATATATTCTTGATAGCGACTTCTTACACTCTTTAATGAGAGTTGTAATTTGGGTGTATCAGTCTACAACACTATCCTTAAATAGACTGCATGCTCTGCCTCACTACGACAATAGACAAGTATCTTATATATAATGATAATGATGAACATGTCTAATAATTCTTGAATAACTTTTTCACTAATTCCATAAAAACCGAAGTATCATTTATTAGTCCAAAAGACATAACCACAAACTCAAAGAGACCATACTAAATTCTAAAGGCAGTCTTTAGAATGTCACATTACCTAACCTTCAACTGGTGATATCCTGACCTAAGATCAATCTTTGAAAACTAATGATCACCTTGAAGCTGGCAAAATAAGTCATTAAATCTGGGGATGGGGTACTTGATCTTGATAGTGACCTTTTTTAGCTATATGTAATCTATACATATTTTGAGAGTACTATTTTTTGCGTATGAATCGGACTGGAGCACCCCACAGAAAAATGCTAGATCTAATGAACACCTTATCAAGAGATCCTTAAGTTGTTTCTTTAACTGCTTAAGTTTATTAGGATCCATTCTATAAGGAGGAATAAATATGGGATGGGTATTGGGGAGTAGGTCAATCTTGAATTTAATTTCTCAATTGAAAGGTACCTTAGTAGATCATCTGGAAAGACTTTGGGAAACTCATTAACCACACAAGGTGACAAAATGGTTTGGGTATTAAATGTAGTATCTTTAACCCAAACTAAGTGATAAATACACTCTTTAAGGTTATCTTTCTACTTTAAAATAGGAGATGAAATGACCCTTAGGAGTTACTGAACTACCCTCCCACTCGAGCACTAGATTATTAGGAAACTAAAACTTCATGACTCTGGTGCAACAATCAACTGAGGCATATCATGAATGGAGATAATCTATACCAATAATGACATCAAAATCATCATCTCTCGCTATATAAAATCTACTAAAGTAATCTTATAGAGAATTGTAATAGGGAACTTACTGTGTATTTATCTAACGACAAATGACTCATCAATGGGATAGGAATTTGAAAAAGGTTTAGAAAGACTCTCAGGAAATCCACCAAAGTTCAAAGAAATAAGTGGGATTACAAAAATGGGGGTTGACCTCAAATCTAACAGCACATAAGCATCAAGGTGAAAGATATAAAGCATACCAATGACTACATCTGTGGTAATATTCTGCGCCTTATGGGAAGGCATAACATAAAATTAGTTTTGATGTTGACCGCCACCTATATTGGATGATGCGCCCTATTGTGTAGTTGGGTGGCCTGGCTGAGCTACTAAAGGGGTAGATGAGCCTAAGGGAGAGCATATCTAACTCCCTTCTTTGCAAAAAGGCATTACTTAATCCTATGGCCCATCTTACCACAACCATAACAACCATTTCTAACCATTAATCACTCACTCGATGACTTTTACCACACTTCCTACAGGCAGGAAAAACATGTCCCCCAAAAACTCTACCCTAAAATATAGTGGTGTAACGACCCAAAATCACCTCCCGGGACGTGACACGGTGCTAGGGCTACAAGTAGCCCCGACTGACCCTTTGAGCATATCACTTCTCTTAATAACTCAGTAAAGAAGAAATTTACAAAACACTGGCACTGTCATATCAAATGAAAAGAAATACGAAGGTAATACTCGGTCTAAATGACCACAATACTGGAAATCTCAACACAACCACAATCTGATAACTAGTCTAACAAAGCCTCTACTACTCCATGAACTCGAAAGCTATTGGGATAGGTCACCAACTGACTCAAACTGAACTGAAAGTAATAACATAAACACTCGAATACTAAAATGTCTGAAGATAGGTCCTCGAACCATGAGGACTCACCACTATAGAAATATAGATGAAGGTACTCGAGAATTACTGACGAGGCTGGGACTAAGCACCTAAACCTACATTATAAGACAATATAGCACATAGACGTATATATGGATCAACACTTGGAAATGTACTGAGTATATGGGGTTGTAAGCATTTACATAAAATAGTATCAATACTGTTAGATCAAATTATGCATGCAAATAGGAATGAATCACATGGCTTGAATAAGTCTAAAATGTAAAGCTTATAAATCATGTAGAATGAAGCATGTAACACAAATCTCATAAGTCAGTATACTTTGGCTTTAAAATCTTTGCTCTACTCTTATTCTCCTTACTCATAGGATAAAGAGAGCTTTAAATAATACTTTCCACTCATGCATATATCTCATGTAGAGTAAAACTTCTTTATTGCTCAAGAACTTATAATTATTTTGAACTCTAACACTTGGAAATCAGAATTATATGACTTTGGTTTAAAAACTGATGATCAACTCTTATTAGAAGAGAAAACTATTTCCTTCTTTGGAAAATTCTCAAAAGCAATTCGTTCACTTTAGAAAATATCCCATGTCAAAGCTTTAGGGAAAATATCCTATCTCAATGGAAAATACTTTAGTTTAGGGAGGTTCTCTTAACCGAAATAAACCATGCGAGCTACATCGAGTGTAGTATCTAGTCCTTCTAAGGAAGAAACCTCACGTTGGGGATAAGTGTCATGCTCTTGCCAAGGAGTATAACCTCAACTCAGTGATCACTTATCTCGGCCTCGAGCCCAATCATCTCGGCCTCAGGCCCAAAATCTAAAACCTACGGTGGCATGTAGTTCTGGGGTAAGAAACCTTGGTAACTTACCCAACTTGGTGCTAAGTACTACTACCTTTAGTTTATCTCGCTCATCTCATGAAAATTAACTTTCAAAATAATCTCATGGTTCATAATAACCCAACAATCAAATCTGTAATCTCTTGTGGTAGGGTGGATTTCAAAGCTCTATGACTATTAGGTCAAAACATTTCTCAATAATATCAAAATACTTAAATCATGGGTGCTTATAGCATAATAGTTCGTAAAATTGCAAGTCTCAAGTAGGGCTTAATGACCCATAATTCAATCTCAAGTTAAAACTCATCATAATGCATAATATATAGCATATAGATTCATAATTCATGTAGAAATGTAGAAATTACAACAATTTGTCTCAAAATATTATCAGACTCATATAATTTAATTTCTAGAACATTGAAACTCTTAAATTCTCAAGGAGTAACAACATAGGGTATAAACCCAACTTCAATTTCTTAAGAAAACATGCAAAATCATGCTATTTGACTTTCAATTCATGGTAAACATCAAGATATTTCAATCAATAACAATGGATGAAAAACACTAATTCAATATGATGTAAAATCTCATAGATTGTAGAAAATTATAGTTTAAATAAGCCTTTGGGCACAAGGGTGAAATGACTACCCTTGTTCAAAACCCGATAAACCTTAGATTATGAAATTAGATGAACAAGCTTGCTTCAAACTCTTCTTCTTACTCTTTAAGAGGGTTCTTGCAACCCTTGAACTTGGAGAACTTTAATCTCAACTCAATTTGTAGAATCTATGGTGAGTTCTTGGGTTTCTTGGAGAAGGGTTTTAGATTTGATCTTGAGGGAGAAACCCTAGCTCTCTTGTGTTTTGGATGATGAATAAAGTAATTTTCTTAGTTTGGAATATATTTGGTTGATAAGATAGTAGGAAAGACTGAAAAGTTGCTTTTAAAAAATGACTTAAAACACCAAACGGGGGCTGCGACGGTCAAAGCAAATGTTCATCGCTTGCTTGGTGGTCTATCAGATCGTCTGTCGGACGTCGATCAGAAAAAGAACATACTACCTCCGTCTCTAACTCGAAGGTCCGTCAGATCATCCATCGTATGTTAGCCAAGATGAGGCCAAACTTCCTCAGTGGCGACAGTCTCAGCGATGGTCCATCGTAGTCTTGACGGTCCGTCGTCCTGGTCGTTGCACTTAGGCCAAAAAAGGGAGTTACTGCCTTGGTTGTGACAGTCTGGGCGATGTTCCCTCACACACTAGACGGTCCGTCAACCTGTCTATCTCACCTAATCAGTTTCGACAACTCTCGGTAAAACGACCATAACTTCTAACCCCAATGCTAGATTTGGATGAAATTGGTATCATTGGAATAGGTAAAGCCTCGGATTTAGTGTCTTTGAATCTAACTAGGTGATATATGCAACCCTTGGATATTAAATTTTTGGCTTTGAGATAGGAGATAAAATGACTCTTGAGAGATACCAAACTCTCGGATCACTCAAAAACTAGCTCATCAGGGAACTTAAACTTGACTGCATAGGTACGACAGTCTATAGTTGCATGATAAGAATAAAGCCAATCCATACCCAAAATAAGGTCAAAATCCACCATGTATAACTCTGTCAAATCAGCAAGAATAACTCTATGAAAACAATAAAAGGAAAATCTCTATATACTTGTTTAGCAACAACTGACTCCCCTACTGGTGTGGAGACCTAAAAAGGCTCAGGAATCTTTTTAGGACTCATTTTGAAATTCGCAGCCATAAGTGGGGTCACATAGGAGAGACTTGACCCGGGGTCCAACAACACATAGACGTCAAAAAAAAAGACACGGAGCATACCAGTAAAAACATTGGGAGAGTCTTGTTTCTCCTGATGGGATGGTAAGGCATAGAATCTGTTCTGGCACTGGCCGCCAACAGTGCTAGATGAAGTGCCCTGAATAGGGGTGAGATGAGGGATAAGAGCTGGTGTACTAGTAGTTTGTGCCTGAGGTCGGGCATCTTTTGTCCCCATCCTATCCTACGGACAATCTCTAAGTCTGTGGCCCTATTTGACATAGCCAAAAAAACCCCTCAAATTTGTAAAACACTCACTAGGATGATACCTACCATACTTAGCATAAGAAGAATAACAGGGCCTGTTACCAATACTGTTCTGCGACCTAGACATAAAAGACCTACTCCCTTGCTACTGCCTACCTCTAGGCGTGGGAGCACTAGCTGATGAAGGAGCTGGAATAGACAGACATCTCTGAAACTAAGGGTGATTTCCTCCATAGAACCTAGGTTGACTATACTCATGCAGCTCAAATCTAGCCCACTTGTTACCCCTCACTCTATCTCTCTCACTAGTTTTATCTGCCTCTATCTACTGTGCATAGGTCATCAACCTAGTTAGATCCATATCCTTATGTAGTATCGCAGTCCTACACTCTTTTAGAACCAAACAATAAACACATGTCACGAACTTGCTCATACTTGCTCGGGTGTTAGAAAACAAATCAGGAGCATACTTGGCTAACTGGTTGACTTTCAAGCAGTACTCCTTAGTAGTTATGGAGCCCTACCTCTAGTTCATAAAATACATCTTGGAACACCTGCAAAGTCATAAGAGCAGCATCCTAACCTCTACCCTTCCTCCATAATACAACCCAGTCATAAGCTATGCCTTTCAATATGTAAGATGCCAACTCAACACTTTCTTCCTCAGAAACATACATCACCTCCGTGATGTTTCTCACCTTCTCAAGGTAAAATTATGGGTCCTCACTTACCTTGGACCCATAAAACTCTAGCGGATTCATCCATATAAAATCACGAATCCTAGAAGAAGCTACATCACCTCCCTGGTGATTGGGAATTGCGGCCTAGTTATTATCCCAAACATTAGCGGTGACTACTTGGGCTAATGCCTAAAAGGCCACTCGAAACTCAGCATGAGACACAGTCTCATTCAGAAGATCAACAAGTAGGGGTTGCTCATCATCATTTCTGCGGGCATTCACTCTTAGGAGAGGCATTTTCTGAAATAGGATGGCACAAATTATTAGATGAGAGGGACAACTGTAGGCATAATAGAATCTGAAGAAAGAAACAACTTTTTCCTAAAATGTCTTGTAGCCTCTTGGTAATAGATGTGTAGAGCTACACACCGATGGTCAAGACTCTACTCAACGTGGCTTGTCAGACTCCCTAAGACTCCTTTAAGAACATAGGCTTTGATACCAAGTTTGTAACGATCCAAAATCACTGCCCGGGATGTCACAGGGTGCTTAGGGATACAAGTAGCCCCAAGCTAACCCTTTGAGCCTATCACTTCTCATAATAACTCATTCAAGAAGATATATACAAAACACTGGCACTATCATATCAAATAAAAGGAATTACAAAGGTAATAATCGATCCAAATGACCATAATACTAGAAATCTCAGCACAACCACAATCTAATAACTAGTCTGACAAAGCCTCTACTACTCCATGAACTCAAGAGCCATTGGGACAGGTCCCCAACTGACTCAAACTGAACTGAAAGTAATAACATAAATACTCAAATACTAAAATTTTGGAAGAATTTTCCTCGAACCATGAGGACTCACCATAGTAGAAATGTAGACAAAGGTACTCGAGTATTACCAACAAGGCTGGGACTGAGCACCTAAACCTACATTATAAGACAATATAGCAAATAGACATATATGTGGATCAATACTTGGGAATGTACTAAGTATATGGGGGTGTATTCATTTACATAAAACAATATCAATACTCTTAGATCAAATCATGCATGCAAATAGGAATGACTCACATGACTTGAATAAGTCTAAAATGTAAAGCTCATAAAACATGTAAAATAAAGCATATAACACAAATCTCATTAGTTACTATACTTTGTCTTTAAAATCTGTTCTCTCCTCTTATTCTCATTACCCATAGGATGAAGGAAGCTTTAAACAATACATTCAACTCATGCATATATATCATGAAGAGTAAAAATTCTTTATTGCTCAAGAACTTATAACTCTTTTGAACTCGAACACTTGGAACTCGGAATTATATGACTTTGATTTAAAACTGATGATCAACTTTTATTAGTAGAGAAAACTATTTCCTTGTTTCGAAAATACTCAAAAGAATTCATTCACTTTAGAAAATATCTTATCTTAAAGCATTAGAGAAAGTATTCTATCTCAATGGAAGATAATTTAGTTTAGGGAGGTTCCCTTAACTGATATAAACCATGCGAGATACATGGAGTCCAACGTTTTGTCCCCGTAAGAAAGAAACCTCATGTTGGGGAGAGGCATCATACTCTTGCCAAGGAGTATAACCTCAACTCAGTGATCATTTATCTCATCCTCGGGCCCAATCATCTCAACCTCAGGTGCAAAATCTCAAACCTATAGTGCCACGTAATTCTGGGGAATGTAACTATGGTAACTTACCCAAATCGGTAATAAATACTACTCCCTTTAGTTTATCTCACTCATCTCTTGGAAATCCACTTTGAAAATAATCTCATGGTTCATAAGAACCCAACAATCAAATTTTTAATCTCATGTGGTAGAGTAGATTTCAAAACTCTATGACCATTAGGTCAAAACATTTCTCAATAATCTCAAAATACTCAAATCATGGGTGCTTATAGCATAATATTTCATAAAATTGCAAGTCCCAAGTAGGGCTTAATGACCCATAATTAAATCTCAAGTTAAAACTCATCATAATGCATAATAGATAGCATATAGATTCATAATTCATGTAGAAATCTGGAAGTTACAATAATTTGTCTCAAAATATCATCTGACTCTTATACTTCAATTTCTAGAACATTAAAACTCTTAAATTCTCAAGGAGTAACAACATAGGGTGTAAACCCAGCTTCAATTTCTTAAGAAAACATGCAAAATCATGCTATTTGACTTTTAATTCATGGGAAACATCAAAATATTACAATCAATAACAATGCGTGAAAAACCCTAATTCAGTATCATTTAAAATCTCATAGATTGAAGAAAATTATAGTTTAAATAAGCCTTTGGGAATAAGGGGGAAATGATTACCCTTGTTCTAAACACCACATACCTTAGATTATAAAATTGGATAAAAAAGCTTGCTTCAAACTCTTTTTCTTAATCTTGAGAGAGGGTTATTGCAACCCTTGAACTTGGGTAACTTAAATCTCAACTCAATTTGTAAAATCTATGGTGAGTTCTTGGGTTTCGCGGAAAAGGGTTTTAGATTTGATCTTGAGGAAGGAACCCTAGATCTATTATGTTTTAGATAATGAAAGAAGTCATTCTATTAGTTTGGAATATATCTGGTTGATAAAAGAGTAGAAAAGACCAAAAAGTCCCTTTTAAAAAATGACTTAAAATACTGAACAGGGGCTGCGACGGTGGAAGAAATAGTCCATCGCTGCCTGACAGTCCGTCGAATCATTCATTGCACGTCGGTCAGAAAAAGAACACACTAACTCAATGTGAAGATCTCAATGATGGTCCATGCAAACTAGATAATTTTTTAGATCATCCGTCATACATTGGCCAGGGTGAGGCCATATTGCCTTAGCAGCAACGGTCTCAGTAATGGTCCATCACAGTCTTGGCGATCCGTCGTCCTAACCATTGGACTTGGGCTAGAAAAGAGAGTTACTACCTTTGTTACGATGGTCTGGGCAATGGTCCGTCACATACTCGGTGGTCTGTCAACCTGTCCTTCGCACTTGGGCGGTTCTGATAACTCTTGATAAAATGGCCATAACATCCCACTCCGATGCTAGATTTGGACGAATTTGGTATTGTTGGAAAGTAAATTCAATTCTCTACACTATAGAAAGTCATTTTTAGGAAAATTCAACAAGATTAAAACACTAATCACTTGGGAAGTCTCTTTTCAATCCTTTAGGGACACGCTCAAGGCTCAAACTACAAAGAAACTTTGTGGAATATTACAAGTGGATAGTTCTTGACCCTACTACTTATACTTAATTCTAGGTGTAGAGTACTCGCTTAATATGGTGACGCTGCTGAGAATGACTCTTAAATATAGAACGACTTCCCCCTCCTAACTTATGTTGACTGTACTCAAATTTCCCTACCCTAGCCCACTGATCTCATTTTCTCTTTCCTTTAATTTATTAGCCTTAATTTTTTAAGAATGGGTCACTAATCTATTAATATACATATCCCCAATAAACATGGTAGTCCTACACTTCTTGAACACCAATTTAGACACTCTAGTGACAAATTTTCTCCTACAAGGCCTAGAATTCGGCAAAAACTATGGTACATACTTAGAAAGCTGAGTGAACGTGAGGCAATGTTCTTTCATAGACATAGATCCCTACCTAAGGTTCATGAACTCCCCTTTAGTCCCCATTATCTCATGAGGAAAGAACTTGTCTAGAGAAGTTATCCAAAACATATTCCAAGTTATTAGAGCTGTATTCTCATCCCTATCTTCCTTCCATATATTAACCCAATCACTAGCAATATCCTTCAGCTAATAGGATGTAAATTCTAGACTCTCCTTTTATGTGACATGCATAATCTAAGTTATTTTCTTCACCTCATGAATAAAATATTATAGATCATCATTCACCTTTGGCCCAAGGAACTCATGCGGATTTGTTCTCATGAAATCTTAAACTTTGGTTATAGCTAAGTTACCATTCTACTGAATTAGGATTACTATAAACTTATTACCCTGAGCATTAGAATTCACATCATGAGCTAACACTTGGAAAGCATCTTAAACCTTAGAATGAGAGACACTCTCATTCAAAGGATCTATAGATTGTGGCGAGGTTGGCTATTCCCTATTTCTATGAACTAAAGCTCTATGGGGAGGTATACTCTGTCATATTAAAGCATGATATAGATCAGATTGAGATAACTTTAAAGTATGATAGAGATCATGATAGAAGAGATAGTTCCTAATGCATTTTATTGCCTCTTGATCATAAGTGTGGCATGATTTACACCTATGATCAAGACTCTAAGTAACATGGCTTATCAGACTGCCTAGGACTCTTAAAACCTTAGGATATAATACCAAGATTGTAATGCCCCGAGGCTACCCTCTGGACATTACATAGTGCTTAGGACAATCAGGAGTCCCAAAGCTAACCCATAATATCTACTTAATGTTGAACTAAGAACAAAGTACTTAACATATAAGCAAAAAAAACACTAATATTCTGAATTTAAAATGAGTAAACAATCCAAACTAATAACTGTGTATTAGTATCAACTAAAATCAACTGACTAGTTTTGATAAGCCTCTAAGTCGACTGAAAAGACACTTTGACAAACCCCAGTTGACCCAAAACAAAACATAAAGTTTGCACTTCTACTTATTTGTTAAGCATCTGAATACAACATAGTCTTGTCCCTCAGAGCAAGAGGTTTTACCAACTATCAGGATATAGGAATATCGTGGATAATCGTATTGTTGAGGACGAATACCAAAACCTACATTATAAAATAATGTATCTATATAAAAATATATGTGGTTAGTACTTTTGGAATGTAATGAGTATATGGTGTGAATATAATAAGTAAAACTGATACTGATCATGGTCATAAAACATGCATGCTAAGTATTAGTAGGATCATCATGATCATGAAAGAAATGAAAGTTGAATTAGCATGAGCATAAGTCATAAAACATTATCTGAGTAAATCTTGTGAGCCATTGTACTTAGTTTCTAAAATCTTCTTTACTAAGGGATATCTTATAACCGACATAAATAATGTAAGCTAGCGTAGAGTTGAACGTCTTACCTATATTGAGAAGAGTTGTTCTATCCTTGTCATCAGTATAGTTCTATCCTTGTCATCAGTATAGAACCTTAACTTGAGTGATCACTAAACTTAGCCCTTTTGGAAAAAAAGACACTCTATGGCAAGGCCCCTTAAACCTACAGTGGAAAGTAGTTTTTGGAAAATATGATGTGCTAAACCCATATTCCTCTCGCTGCTAAATACTACTCAAAAAATATATACACTTATGCTCATACTTATAAAATTCACCTTAAAGTAGCATATGGGTTTTTAAAATTGAAAGCCAACTATGCTTCTCTTGCTAAAAACATACTC
The DNA here is from genome assembly GCF_002878395.1 of Capsicum annuum. Lineage (NCBI taxonomy): Eukaryota > Viridiplantae > Streptophyta > Magnoliopsida > Solanales > Solanaceae > Capsicum > Capsicum annuum. Next base: position 123,980,675 of record NC_061119.1, on the reverse strand, counting down.
ATAATGAAACTTGTGAATTTCGTGTCTTATCTTAGATCATAAAATCAAAACTAAAACTTTAATCATGATATACTACTTTGTAACTTGAACTAGTAAACTTGAACTTCTTTCTAAGTGCATTATTCTCAAATTTTGTAATCACTTACCATCTTATATAAATTTTATGTCAAAATATCAAAACTCAATGCATAAGATCAATTTTGTAGATAAAAACATAATTACATATGAAACCTTATGCTAAATAAAGTTTAACTCAAGAGGAAACATCATAATATCAAAGCATAAGAAAAGTAGGTATGAACCCTAGTTATTAATATCTTAAAATTCAAGTAAAAATCAAACTTTCGAGTATAAGGATGGAAGAATATCTTTGTTCAACCCCCACATACCAGAACTTAATGAAATTTATTAAGATAAACATGAATTGTAGCTTTAGAAGCTTTAATTTCAGAGAAAGAATCCTTATTTGTTACTCTTAAGAGATTGAGAGAAGAGAAATGGTGAAACTTTAAGTTGGGGAATGGGTAAATTTGTTTAGTATTAGTTGTAGGGTAGATGAGGAGGTAAAATACAAAAATTCCCTTAAAACTAAAGGAAATACTAAAACATAATGTCGTTGTAACCTTGGGTGTGGTACACCTTTATCGCGCTATGCCAAGAGCACGACATACCCTTAATGTGTCGCTAGATGGTGTGGCATACCTTTATCGCAAAAGACCACTGGTTTTTGTGGTAGGTGTTCTATTTTATGGTCCCAAATTCATTCCAAAAATTTTAAATCACTTACTAATGGTCGTGTTAACGTTCCTAATCATCATTTAACTCAAAAATCATATTAAAACATGAAAGATTTATCAAAATAAAATTAGCAAAATTTTGAGGTATAATAGATTATTGATCTTCCTAAGAGTTATCTTGAGGGTTTTAAAATGTAAGATTAACTTCCTTATGGAAAATATATAGAATTCTAGGTCATGGGAAAACTTTATATGGACAAATATTGAAGAACCTCAATTCACCTTCGGGATGAATGATCCTGATTTCCCTAAGTTATAACAAGTACTCCTTAATCTTGATTTTACCATGAGCCATGGTAGAGTTCATTCCTTTTTTGATCAAGCATGTGCTAAGAGATCGGAATAAGGTGGCTAACTTTATTAATAATAGTGTACTCCGTTTTAATAATATGCAAAAACTACCAAAAAAGCACCAAATTTGTTTTTTCTAGACCAACAATAATTTACTAACTTTAGATACAACAATATAAAGGTAAGAGAACTAGATTAAAATAGAAATAGTATAAGGAAAAAGAGAGCCTGAGAAAAAGCTACTTACCTAGTAGACTGAAGCAATATATTTAGATTTAGATATAAACCATATATTCTCTTGATGTGTAGTATCACTCTTATATAAGGCTGAACCTATTATGCAAGAAATGGTACTAGTAAGTATGAATGTATCTCAACAAAGGAGTTCTCAAATCTATTGCATTGAATGAATAAAAGGTACCAATTCAAAATCATTATTGGTAACTCAAACAACAATAAATAACAACAACAACAACATACCTAATATATTCCCACAAAGTTAGGTCTGGAGATGGTAAAGTGTACGCAGTCTATACCACTACCTCGGATGAAGTAGGGAGGTTGTTTTTGATAACCCTTGGCTCAAGACATATAACAGTATAACCAACAAAAAACACAAAAGCACACAAGAATATGCCACAACACACTACATAGATACTAAAGGAAATAAGACACCTACAAGGTACTACTATAAACATTCTATCCAAAATTATTGACATCACAAATACATCATAAACAAGAAACTCCAGGCATAGATACAAACAAAACACTTTTTCCTACTATAACAGAACATATGTTAGAGCTTGAGGTCGCTTATGGTGGTGGTATTACCTTAATGTCCTATTGATTTGATCTATTTTGAGATTATGGAACATGCCTAATAGATTATCACAGTCTAGAAGGAAGTTTAAACATCATTGGTATATTTAAACCATTGATCGTCAGTTAGCTGAGCTTGAAAATGATGAGATGGAGAAATGGAAAAGATTCTAGATATTTTTATAGAATAATGACATTTTTTTTCTATTTTTTTCCTTTGTCTTCCTTCATTAATTCTTTATTATTGGGTTTCCCAGTTCTTTTAGGCTTGTGAACTTATTTTTGGTTTAATTAAAAGGCCTATTTTCAAGCCATTTTACATTTAAAAAAACATTTTTAGATGTGATTTACCTTCTAATAGATAGTGTCCCATATAGTGGACACCTAATACAATGCATTAGGGAAATGTAATATTTATCCTATTATTTTGGAGTTGAAGATGACTTCTTGTTAGATTTTATAGAGAGTGGTTAGTGTTATCGCACTTAGATTTTCCTTTCATAAATCTTTTTAGCTCAAGCCATCACGTAATCTGAGCATTGTCTCCATTATGAATGTAATGACCCTCCATATCATTTCATGTATTTCTATGCCTTTTTGATATTCAGAGATTTTCCATAGCTATCCCAAGGCATTTGTGACTTAAAGGGACTGACAGTTCAATCACCGAGCAGCTTATTCGATTTTATAGCCAATTCCCTAGTTTGGATCTTTTATTGTTAAAAAGGATATAGGGGCTAAACTTTAAATAAACGGCCTCAGATGCCAATTATAACAGTTTTGTTAGCTTCAAAATCATAATTTTAGGCTAGGAGGACCCTTGGTTAGGGTTCTAAGGCTTTTAGACTCATTTTGCACTATTAAGTGGATTTTGGTTAAAATATCCCTTGGGGTTTAAGCCTAATTTTGATCCAATCAACCTCATATGGGAATTTCTATAGTAACTTTGAGCCTAGAATGTCAAATTTTGGAGGATAGCATAGCTTATTTACATTCATAGGATTCTAAAAGAATGTCGAGGGTATGATTAGAGACTTGGAACTATTCCAAAATGGATATTATTGGTGCATCTCGCGTAGTTCTAAAATGGCCTACACATTTGTCAGTCCTGCATATGATTGTAAAGGTCAAGAATTCTTGGCCTATGTATTTGTGAGACACCCATCAAGTTCATGAAGTGTCAACTGGATGACCAACCCAAGCCTTCTTCTTTACAATCATAGAGGATCGGTTGTATTTGCAAAGATCTATCTGACATAGGCAACACATATGCATCAGGGATCCTAAATTTGTAAAAAAACACCTTGGCATATTTTTCCTTTTCTCATGAATATGAAGGTTGTCTTGAGCCGGGGGTCAATCGAAAATAATCTCTCTACTTATTCGAAGGTGTTGGTATGGAGTGCGATATTTTACCCTCCCCAGACCCCGCTTGGTGGGAATACACTGGGTATGTTATTGTTGTTGTTGTTGTTTAGTTCTTTGGTTAACTTTGAATCCCTAGAATATTTTTGGGGCTTATTTGAGGTTTATTTGTGCTCATATTTTACTTAAATAGAGTAAATAATCCTTGAGTTTACAATATGAGTTGAGGGTTTGATTTCATCATTTCATAAGCAAGTCCCAAATAGGACTTTTATTTTTATTTTTGACCCAAAATATTTATATACAATATATGTAACGATGTTCTTATTTTAATGTGTATATTAGTACTTTGTTAGTGTGCCAACATTTTGAAAGGCTCCAGAGTAGAGGACTTGGTGAGCCTTTGGCGATGTCCAAGTAGACTATTGTTATTATTCTTTTAGAATGAGCTATATTATCGTATTAGTCTGGAAATATGCTATCTATGGGTTTGTATTTATGGTTGGGTTGATGATTTTTGTATTTATTGGTTAAATTATCCGATTAGGGGTCTTTTGGTAGATTTCAGCTTATCTATCTTCATATTGGGTTTGGTTGATACCTTGGAATTGTTTTGGAGTTACTTAGTGCCTTGGGATGGATTTGTAAACTCATAGTCTAGTTTTGGGTAGATGCTTGCATTAGTATTGATTTTTTTGACAAGTAACAACCCCTACCGACTTTGTCTAGGCCAAATAAATAGATTAAATCTTTGTAGACCTAGAAGGACTTTATTCATCACCTTGGAATAATTGTAGATCCTTAGGATGACTTAGTCAATTTAATGAGTTTCAGCTAGTTTGACTTGGGGTAGAATGATGTTTAACCTTTAAATCCTTGACCACAAACTTAGTAACAAAATCTGCATCATTCCTAGATTTGACCGCCTAATTTTGAAAGTTGGTACTAATTTGACTTGTGGGTAATTATAATCTTGGATTGTCACTACTCTTAACTTAGTTACTAATTCTTGTTCAGATCTGACAATTATGATTCATATATGGTTTACTAGCTATTATGACATTATTCTCTAGTTTTGGTTCAAGTCCGACAATATAATCTATTTGGTTACTTATTGGATCTCAAAATTCCAATAATTATTAGTATGATTAAGAATTATTAATTGGGTGGATTTTGAAGTAGTTTCTACTTATTGGCATGCTTATTCTTATTTTGTTGGTAATTCTATCTTTGTATCAGAATACTCTTTATGTGTATCTGTCGGCCTTATAGGGTCTTGATTGGGTTATTTATTATTTGTGACTTATGGGCTTATGGGTTACTAATTAGGTTGTAATTAGACCATATGTACTCTCAAGATACGTATTCTACTTATATATCATATTCGGTCGACGTGGAGGATTATTTCCAATAATGCCCCTTAAATCTAACCATACCTTGCGTTCTTGCATTTTTATTATACTTTTATTATAATTTAGATTGGTCGCACTATGATTTTTACTGAGTACCCATTGTTTTCAATACTTATACTACACTTTTGTATCTTTTTCCTAATGTAGATCCCAGTATAAGCCATCATTGATGATGTTATCCTGAGGATTACTACTTCTTTAGAGATAGGGTGCATTTTTTGAGCTTGGAGTTGATCCTCTGAACTTCTTGTATTTTTGAATAGTTTATTCTAAATCTACATGTATATTTGATACTGTCCAGTACTCTATTCTTTTGATTTAATGGATCTTGTACTAACATTACTAGGTCATGGGGATACTTTATTGTACTTTTACTAATATTCCTTCATTGTTTCTTAGTACTTTATTGAATATCTATATTATTTTATATTTCACCATTTATACCATTACTGCTCATTCTAGGCTAAGGTTTGGCATACCTACAAGCAAGTTAAAATAGGTGCCATCATGACTTGAAAAATTGGGTCATGGCAAATTGGTATCAAAGCCTTGGTTCAAAAGTATTTTTGGCACAAGAGCAAGTTTCTAGTAGAGTCCCACAGATTGGCATAATGATGTTTGTAACCTATCATTAGGAGACTACATGACATTTTAAAGAAGTCTAACCCTTTTTTATTTTTTGTGCATTAAATCTATATTGGCTTTTAAATCCTTATTATTTTACTCTTTTATAAATGGGTAGGATGTGAGCTATGATAGGTGGAGACCCCGATCCTATAGATAGGGCACTTGTCAAAGGCCGAGGTTGACCCAGAGGTTGAGTCTAGGCTAGAGCAGTATCACCAGTTAGGTGTTAGGCTAGGGAGACTTCAACTAAATTGATTATTTCTACCTAGCCAAAATTATCTCTAGAGGTTCATCCACCCTAACTAGTAGTAGCTAGTGGAAAACTCAGGTCCCACAAGAATTTATATCTTTCTTAATACTTAAAGATGCTTTACTTTTGTAATTAGGATTAGTAGGTGGTGTACCATCAGATTAGGCTCAATCTGTAGATTCGAGTGAACTAATTTAGGAGTGTAACCTGCAGCTCTAGTTCCCAAATTAAAGGTTCCCCAATACCGATATTTCCAAACCTGATAATCGCTTATCTAGTTCTAACTATTGAGAAGCAAAAGATATTAGGTTGATTTCTAAGATTGACTCCACCTAGGTTTGCAGGGGCCTTAGACGATGATGCTTTTGAGTTTTTGACTATTTGAAAGGAGAGGCTCCCTAATTTGGGTCTAATAGAGGTATGTGGTGTGGATTATACCACTTTCTAGTTTAATCAGGTAGACAGATAGTGGTGGAGCGTTATATGGATTCTAGGCCAACTAGATCTCTACCTATGATAGAGACTCAGTTCTTTGAGGCTTTCTTATAGAAGTATACGACTGATAGCCTATACAACAATTTGAGAGAATAATTTATAGGGTTGGTGTAGGGTTTGATGTTGGCTTTTGAGTATGAGGTGAGGTTTCATGAGTTGGCTAGGCATGCTATTATAATTCTATTGACTGAGAATAAAAAAATTTGGCATTTTGTCAGGGGATTACAAATTTCCTCTTCGCATAGCCGATCAGAGTTTAGTTACCGAGAATAGATCTTCCATTGATATTTTTAATTATTCTCAAACTATAGATAAGATGCGCTGGGAGGACCAAGGGAAAGCGATAAGAGGCAGAGATAGTATGAATGTTTTAATAGAAGCCATAGTGGCTCATAGTTTTGAGGTAGAGGTTTTCAATGTAGGTACCCTTAACGCTAGTCTTATTAGCACTAGAGTCAGGCTAGTAGACTCATTTAGGTAGTACTTTATATAACTGATTGTGGGTCAACATAGTTATGCTGATTACAATGGTCTATCTTTGAAGTCTATGAAGTTAAAGTTTTTTGATTGACATTTCCATTCTAGGTTAGTCAGACCTTTTATATAGAGCAAAGTTCCTAGGGCATATCATGATTGTGGGGTCATTAGTAATTTCTCCAAAACATGTTCCCAATGTGTGACAATTTAGCTTACAGCATAGGGTGTTTAGCCAATTAGAGTTGTGCTACCTCCAGCTGGAGATGGCACTTAGGATCTTAAAGGAGGTCATGGGGAAGGTAAGATAGGTGGTTAGTAAGGTACCTAGTCTGGAGAAAGATGAGGTCATTTGTAATTTGTACCTGGTAGGCTGAAAGTGGAGCTTGCATATTTTTATTACATGTATGAGTTTAGTATATCATCAGCCATCTATTGAATTATAGTTATCTTAGGATCTTTTATCTACTCCATTTTGAGTAGCTACTCCCGTGGACGATTCTTTAGTAGTGAATCATGTTTAGAAATCATTTGTTATGACTGTTCAGAGTACAATACTGAGCTGACCTTGTTGTGCCAGATATGGTGGATTTTTTATGTAATTTTAGGCATGGACTGGTTATCCTCCTACAATGTGGCCTTTGATTATTTTACCGAGACCCTTACGTTATTTATGTTTTACATATGTTTGGTAGTAGTGTAGGGTTCTTTTATTCACACACTTGTGAGTATTATATCGTATGTTCGGTCTAGGAGATTACTATTATGGGTTGTGTTCTTTCTTTCTTATGTCTTTGATGTTAGTGTAGAGGGTTCTTTGTTTGATTCTATTCTTATTATTCATGAGTTTCTAGATATGTTCCCTACCAACCTATTTGGGCTTCCTCCTAAACATTATATTGTGTTTTCTATTGACCTTGAGTCAGAAATATGACCTATTTCCATGACACCTCATCATATGTCTCCTGTCAAGCTTAAGGAGCTAAATTGTCAATTTTAGGATCTTTTTGGTAAGGGTTTCATTGGGCCAAGTGTAAACTTAGAGTATCCCTATTTTATGTGTGAAAAAGTAAGATATAACTATGTGTATGTGTATCGACTCTAGGCAGTTGAATAAGGTAAAAATAAAGAATAAGTATCCCACACCTCAACTCGATGATTTATTTGACTAGATTAGGGTGTTGTTGTGTCTTCAAAGGTTGATTTGACATTTAGTTACCATCAGTTAATGATTCACATAGAGGACAACCCTAAGATAGCTTTCAAGATTTGCTATAGTTGTTATGAGTTCCTAGTGATGTCTTTTGGGTTGAATAATAACCTAGAATCATTTATGGACTTAATGATTCATGTTTCTAGGCCCTATTTAGAATCTTTTATGATAATTTTCATTGATGATATTCTTTTCTATTCGAAGAGTAGGGAGGAGCATAGGTAATATTTAAGGACTGTGCTCCATACTTTTAAGATATCATAGGCATTTTACCAATTCTCAAAGTGTGAGTTCTGGCAAGCTTTTATGTATTTCTAAGATATGTAGTTTCTAAGGATGGGATTATGGTGGATCCGACAAAGATCGAGGTTATTCGTGATTGGTTCAGACCTATATCTTTGATTTAGGTTCATAGTTTTATTGCTTTGGTAGATTGCAATTGGTCCTTCATCAAGATATTTGTTACTATAGTAGCTCCTATGACTAGATTGACTCGAAAGGAGGTTGTATTTTAGTGGTATAATGGGTGTGAGTCTAGCACTCTGAAGCTCAAGGACTTACTCACGTCAACCCCTATATTAGTTGTAGGTGAGGGATTTATTATTTACTATAATGCTTTTGGTGTTGGTTTGGGGGTATGTACTGATGCATCAAAGTCAAGTTATTACATATGCATAAAGGCAGCTGAAGGTGCACGAGAGTAACTACCGCCTTTATAATTTATAGTTGGCGGCAATAATTTCTGCACATAATATTTGGAGGCATTACTTGTATGGTGTTCACTATGACATATTTAATAACCATCATAGTTTTTAGTACATTATGACAAGGGGTTCTTAATTCGAGACAACACAGATAGATTGAGTTACTAGGGAACTTTTATATCTCTATTCTATACTATCCGGGGAAGCGGAATATAGTAGAGGATTCCTTGAGACAAAAGGTGATAAGTATGGGCAGCTTGTCATTTATATTTGTTTTGGAGTCACCGTCGTCTTTGGACATTTATTCCTTGGTCAACTTCATGGTTTGCCTTCATATTTTAGACCCCATGCAGATTCTTGTTAGTGTTAATGCTAGGTTTACCTTGATGGAGCAGATTTTGGGTTGATAGTTTTGAGATAGTAGACCTTTTGGCATTCATAATTAGGTGCTAAAGGGGTGAATCTAGTAGGGATACCTTATATTTTGAGGTTATTTCGAGATTCGATGATCGTATTTATCTTCTAAGGGTGGGAGACTTGATTTAGTTTGTACAACAAAAAACTCATAGATCAAGATATTCTATTCACCTTAGGATATCTAAGATTTATAGAGATTTAAGGTAGCATTACTAGTGGCGAGTTATGAAGAAGGATATAGCAGACTGTGTAGCTCGTTATCTATGTTGCCAAAAAATAAAGCTTGGGCATTTGAGACCTAGTGACTTGATTCACAGTCTACCTATTCTTGAGTGGAAATGGAGCAGATTACTATGGACTTCGTGGGTGGTTTGCCACACTTTCTTAGTAGTTCTAATAATATTTGGGTCATCAAAGATCAATTTACAAAATTTACTCATTTTATCCATATTCAGAAAACCTTTAGTGTTGAGAAATTGACTCATACCTATATTTCGGAGTTAGTTCGACTTCATGGGGTACCTATGTCTATTATTTCAGATAGAGAATATCATTTCACTTCTAGCTTCTAGAGGAATTTATTAGGAGGATTTAGGTACTCAATCTTTCCAACCTAAATCGACAAGCAATTGAAGAGGACTATTCGGATTTTACAGGATGATGAGTGGTGGATTTACCACTCATTTGCCCTCAATAATTATGCACACTACTATATTTGAAGATATAACAGAGACAAATTGATGATCAAATGCACTAATTTCCATATTTTGCAGAGTACACTTTAGGAGAATCAAAGATGTGGATTTGAGCTGAAATGGACCAAAAAATAGATAGAAGGGCATCTGAGGTCCTAGAGTAGGAACAAGCCATAGTTACCGTAATCTCAATCTGTGGTTCGTGATCGTGGTCTGTCAAGTAGGTTAAAAGACCACAATCGTGATGTCCGTACCACGATCAAAGTAGCCTTAATTGCGAATAACCTTTTGTGATCGCTGCTAAGTGGGAGTTTTGCCCATCAACAATTTTGTCAATTCACCCAGCCAAACCTAATTCCTATATAGTCTTAAACCCTTTCTCTTTAGGGTATTGTACACTATTGAGATATTTATGAATTTGAAGTATAAACCCTAAATTGGGTAAGTTTTGTAATTGGATTTGGAGAATTTGATTTTAGTATTTGTGAAGAATTGATGCTTTGAACAATTCTAATGGTATAGTTTCTTTCTTTTCTTCATGAGTAGCAAAATCTTTTAGTCTTGGGATTATGTTGAAGTAAGGTGCAATTGTGTTTGGGTGATGATATGTTTGTATTATAGTTAGTTGTTGATTATGAATTCCACAATTGCTTGGTTTAAATAGTTTGGATTTATGGGTTAAAACCTCAAATACCCAAAATAGGGTTATTGGGTGAAAACCCCAAACTCTTGAAAGCCCTCATCATCCTTGAAAGAGGGATATGGGTAAACTCTTTGGAATCCATAGCTTTCTTGAAAGAGGGGTATAGGCGGCTAAAGAAATAGTGGACAATTGTGAATATAGCTTACTTTTTTTTCCATCTTAGAAATAAGGGTAGACAGAGATTAGATTATGTCATGGGTATCTTCCTAGAAATAGGGATGACCAATTGAGGTTTTGGGTAGATTTTATTGATACACTCATTAGGTACTCGAAAGAGTCAAGGAGTGACATCCTTGAGGCCTTGTTGACAAACTAGCCTCAAGGACTCTTAACCTAGCCTACCATGTCATCAACAATTAGAACTTATACCAAACTATCATGATCCCATGCAAAACTTGCCCTTAGGTAGACATAATCCTAAGATCTCTCCAAAATTAACTTCTATAACAAAAAATGTTATCGTAGTGTGTTGCTTGGCTTGATATTGAAAAGATTCTATTCCAAACCCCCCACCACCACCACTTTACATTATGTATTTTACATTGTGTACACTTTAGGTATCTTTTTAGTAATTTTGACACCCATAGGACTCAAAGTCTAAATCTCGCTCCTCGTGGATTCAACTTTAATGAAAGATGACTATTGACAACGACCGTGCTCTACAACTTTAGATGGTATAGGTGAGTGTTATAAAAAGTTGCGCCGTTGTTGGGGAGAAATTTGGCATATTTAGTTAGTTTGAAATTTTAGCCTACTTGCTAGGATTCAAACTTGGAAATATTTGTGTGTGATTTTCTTTTATTTCTTGTGTTAGATAGATTTTTATTTATTTATCTATTTTTGTTTTCTCGTTGCTACGGCATCTTGGAATGAATGTGAGTTTGGTGGTTGGAAATCTTATCTTGATGATCCAAGTCCATATAGTGAAGTACTCCACTTTTGGCGAGATTGTAGATATGCTCCCCGGGAAGAGATGTGTGCACCATCTCAATCCTATTGTGAGTATGATTGTTCTTTGTATGGTGGTTGGTATGGACATTGGAGTGATTGTCCAAATGCCCTCTCCCTTTGTTATACTAACCAAAATGCTAGCTCTTCTTATGAGATTGATAGGTCTCATGATGTGATAAAGGAAGAACAAACATGTTGGGTACAATAGTTTTGAACCAATGCTTCAAACTCTTTTGGATCGGGCAACTACATTGGAGAAAGATGTGAATGACTTGCATCAGTCTATAGCAGCATTTGGCAAGGAGAGTGAAAAAGAAGAAGTGGGTTAGAACACCAATATTTCAAGTACCATGAATACACCCAATCTTCAAAGTGAAGAGAATAAAGAAAAAATATCAAGCCATGTCATTGACAGCGAGCTTGATAGTGAAGAACCCAAAAATAGTTTCCCAACTAATCGAACAAAACATGAGAGATGATGCCAAGTTTGAGAAAATGGCACTAGAGGTGAAAGAAAAAGCCAAACAAATCCTTTGTCAAGGCTCTAGTTCATTTTGGGTAGGAATGTCGAGAATGATACGACTCCTGAATTAGGAAGAAAACCTCACTCAAACCACTTTTAAATATTATGCTTAGTGGATGTGATGATAGTCTAATCACACAAGCAAATGATGAATTTTGGTGATGAGGAAGAAAATCCCTACAATTAGGAGTTTGTCATTCCAAAATTAATCCTCTCACTTGAAGGCTAATAAATGTAAAATGCTATGTGTAACAAGTGAATTCTTGATGTTCTCATCGTTACCTAATGTACCTATTAAGAAGTTTGATGTGAAGTTGGGTAAGAGGTACAACTCTTCAAAGTGGTGGTATAGAAAATATTTCATTGTCTCCTCACCTTTTCCCAAAGTACCTCAAAGATGTATTGATCTAAAGTTGGGACACCAATTCAAATCTTCTAAACAGAGATATAAATGATAATCAAAAGATGTTGTTCCACAACTTTAACTAAGGCACTTCTTAGGAGGCAACCCAAGGAATTTTTCTTTATGTTTTCTAATGTTTTTGGTTCTATTTTTAGATTGTTTTTAGGTGTTTGTAGGTGATAGAGCAAGTTGGGATTGGTACCTCAAGAATAAAATTCCGGATAAGTATATTGGACTTTTTTTTTCATTACTTTCCTCTCTTTAGTAAGCTTACAAGGTATGATATTTGAAGTGAAAATGGTGATCACATTCCATAGCTTCTTTTGGTTTGAATTTAATTCATTTGAACTTAATTTGGTAGAATATGGTTGTTGGGATGACGGTTTTTGAATGTGTTCCTTGTCTCAAATACTAAATTGCAAAATTCTTGTTTCCATAAGCTAGTGCACATCATGTGCTTGATGAAATACCCACTTGAGGTTTGTTTGCTTAATTGACTGGTGGGTGATTTAATTTGTCTATTATGATTACAAGTGGTGTGTTTGGTGATGAATTGGTGCAATGGGCTTGTTTACATGTGTTGTTATTTTATCTGTTCAAGCTATTACTTTTCATGCACATCAGATATTTGTTAAAATATTAATAAGAGAGAAATGCCTTACATGCTTGTAATGGTTAATGTAAACTTTCTTGGGGCTTTGTGTGGTCATTTTTGGAGTATAGCTTTTAGTCCATTTTTTCTTAACAGTGGGATAACCGGTGGTTTTTGGTTTAAGTTGTTGATGAATATTGTGTCCATAGTATGATTGATTAGTGTTTTTATCATAGCATCTCTGGGTAAAGTCTAAGTAACCCGAGAGATATGAATGCTTGCCTTACCCTATGATAGATTGGGTGATGCCATTCTTAAGGGTATAAGTCATCTCTGTTTCTATTGGTGCCATGAGTTTTTTATGAGCTAAATGGACAATATGTGAAGCTGTGAAGAAAGAATCCCATGAAGTGCAATGATAATGTTGCCTTTATTTCACCTATGTTTTTCTTTAATTGTTTAGGAAAAGGCAAAAGTTCAAAAATAATTTTTAAATGTCATTGGCAAGAAATGAAAAGATTTTGAGAAAAAAAAAAACCAATATATATTATTTTCTCTTAGAAAATAATCAAGGATGTTTTTGATCTTTCTTTTGATTGAGACCATTAAATTCAATTTTTGGCTCTCTTTACAAGAATGAGTCCTTGACTTGGAGTAACTTATTAAGATCAGATTGCTCAAATTGGTTGGGAGATTAACTTTTTTTATCTATGAGTACGATTCCATGTGTGGTGATTTTTTGAATAATTCTTGTATATGTGTGTAGTCTAGAACTTGTACCGAGCGTGTTCAAAGCAAAATCCTTGTGACAAGCTTGGTTTGGAGAATGACCCGAGGTCATTTTTGACCCATCACATAGCCAAATTCCCACCTTAACAATTTCCCTAGTTGACACCTTTGAACCTTTTTATGCATTTTTCTTTCTTTGTGTAATGATAACCTTGCTAAAACATCTTCGCCTTTTTCCAAAAAACTCTCTTTTGGTACTTAACCTCCTTTGATGCATCACACGATTCTAAGAAATGAAATATAGGTGAAAGCCTAAGTTTAGGGGGGTTTGTGTACTTGGGAGAATAATGTAAGGGTGGTTCAAACTCCAAGTTTGGAGGTATTAATGTGATATTCTAACATAAGACAAGAAAGGTGTATTTAAGGCGGTCAAATCATGTGCTTAAGTGACAAGAGATATACTTGATGGTAAAGTTGTTTAGCCTAGCCCATAGAATGTAAAGAGAAATGTGACGAATAAGGGGCTAAGATGAGCTTAAGGTTAGAAAGTCTCCTGAAAAAGTCAAATAAAGGAAGAAACAAAGTGTTGGATTTGAATTATTTCATAAAGTCTAATAAAAAAGTTGGGACATATGGAAAATGATTTGAAGGAGAAGAAGGTGGAGTGTTTGAAAATTTTGGGATAAAAAAGGTTTAGAAATTGCATTGAAGAAGGTCTTTTAGTCACTTGATACATAGATATTCCTTCCCGCACCTTAAACATTCATCATGACCCGAAAGGCCTTGTTGGTTCCAAACTCGGTAAGTCTACATTAGTGGCGAAAAACTCAAAGGAAAATCCTATGGTTATACTCATTGTACTTGAATTTCTTTGTGAGAGACAATATGAATTCTTTCATTATTTGAGCTCCTTTAGAAATTTCAATGTCTTTTATGTGTGTCAAGCTAACTCTTGCTTGTGAGCAGCATCGATAATTTGGGGTAGAGGGTGAAGTCTTACTCTCGGTTTGGGTAAATCATTTAAGTTAGTTGAATTGTGAAAATTAAGACAATCTTTGAAGATGTTGAGTCTCCTCTTAAAATTCTTTGTTGATTTGGAAGGTTCATGTGATACAACATTGCATCCTTGCATTTGAAAGTCTTTATAGAGCTTTGTTAGCTTGTTCCTTTAGTATGGCTTTCTTTTGGGTAGATTTGAGTTGAATACCCTAGATCATTGAATTATTCTTAGATTCTTAGGAACAAGCAATAGTTTAAGTTTGGAGGTGTTGATGAGTCATCAATTTAAGGATTTTCTAGCACCTTTTAAGCCTAAATTACCATGCTTTTCCATTGATTTAATGTTAATCTCTTACTTAGTGCTCATTTGTGTAGAAAAATTTGAAAGGGAAGATGAGCAAGTTATTTAAGTCAAAAAGAGGTTAAATGCAAAAGAGAAGAGTCAAATGCTAGAAATCAAGCCTGAGTATCAACCCTGAGTTACCACAATCTAGGCCTAAGGGTGGCTGTCGTGACCAATCAACAAGTCAACTAAAGGGCAACCACGATATGACTCATGATCGCGGGAGTCGTGAATGCGGTAAAGAGGTGGCGATCGCGGTAGAGAGAAAATGTTTCAAGGGCATTTTGTAATATTTAGAAAATGTGGAATTAGGGCTCAAATAAGGGGTTTTAGCTCATTTTTTATCATCTTTATCCTATCTTTAATCATCACTTCTAACTTATCTCTTGGGAGCTTGGAGCAATTATTTGTACTAACCTTGAGCTAAGATTACATTAGAGTAACTCCTAAGTGAAGGATTAGCAAATTTCCATTGAAGATTCATCGAAATTTAAAGTGTGGTTTGCATTCTCTTTATTTTTCATGAATCAAATTGATGGAGATTTTTGTATATTTTTTAATAATTGTTTTTATGAGTTGCTAGTTGTTCCTCTTGGGGTTATGTTTGAATAGATTGTTATCTTCAATTATTAGTTCATATTGTTGGATTTTACAAATGCTTTATTATAAATGGAATTTGTTGGTAAAAACCTCAAATTTCCTAAATCCCCACATCATCCTTGAAAGAGGGATGTGGGTAATATAGATCCTACATTATCCTTGAAAGGAATGTAGGTGACATGAGCATTTGTGAACAATAACATAGATAATAGTTATTCCCTTCTTGTTGTCATATAAATAAGTATAAATTGTGGAATTTCTATATCATGGGCATCATCCTAGGACTGGGGATGCCAAATTGAGGCTTTGTGATGATTAATTGACGACATGCATGAGGTATTCGAAAGAATCCGTTGGTGATAGTTTGATACTTTCTTGAAATACTATTATCGAAATCCCTAATCGAGCCTACCCAAACACACCTTAGCAAAGATTTGAAGTTTATTTTCATGTACCCATACACTAGTTGCCTCTAGTAAAGCATAGCCCAAAGATCCGTTCCTAATTGATTACGCTCTAATTAATGTTAGTCTCAAATTAGTCCTTCAGAAGCTCGAGAATTGTTTTACACTTTTGAAAACATTCAAAATCCCCCAAAATATTTGTATAATATATTTGAATATAGGAAGTAACTTTAATTTCAAACTTATTTAATCACCACTCACATTGTTACTCGTGGATTCGACCTTGACTCAAAGCTGGATAATTATATAGACAATGACCACCTTACACTTAAATTGACATGTAAGTTGAGCGTTATCAATAGGATCCAATACCTACTTCTCTTTTGTTTTAGTACCAATAGAGGACTGTGCCACCTTTAGAACAAACACACCCTCGTTCTCAGAGTCCAAGGGACGAACTACAAGGTTAGCCAAACGGTGAATATCTTTCACCAATTCCTCCTTATCCTCATATAAATGAACTAGATTCTACATAGATAACCTGCTAAGTGCATCAACAACCACATTAGCTTTACCTGGGTGGTAATAGAGACTCATGGCATAGTCTTTCAGCAACTCAAGCCACCTCCTCTTCTTGAGATTCAACTCCTTCAGGGTGAAAAGATATTGAAGGCTCTTATGATAAAAAAAATATATCTACATGGATTTCATACAAATAGTGACAATAAATCTTCAATGCAAACACCACAGGTAACAACTCCAAGTCATGAGTCGGATAAATCCTCTAATGAAATTTTTATTGCCTAGAAGAATAGACCACCATCCTAACATACTACATCAACACGCAACCTAGTCCCCTATGAGATGCATTATAATAAACCACGAATTATCTTCAGCTTTTCAAAACTGCCCTCACAAGCATTAGACCACAAGAATTTTACCTTCTTCTATGTCAACTTAGTCAGTGGGACAGCTATAGTCGATAAAATCTCCATAAATGTCTTATTAATAACCGGCTAAACCCAAGAAGCTCTGAATATCGGTTGGAGTCGTGGGCCTAGGACACTTCTTAACGACTGTAACTTTCTGCGTATCCACCATGATCCCTTCACTAGAACTGACATGACCCAGATAAGTCACAGCTTCCAACTAGAACTTGGACTTTAAAAACTTAGCATACAAATGTTGATCTTTCAAGATTTGAAACACGATACGTAGATGGTCGACGTGATTCACCTCATTCTTAGAGTACACCAGAATATCATCTATAAACATGATAATGAACAAATCCAGAAACTTATGAAAAACCCTATTCATCAAGTCCATGAGTGTCATTGGGGAATTAGTCAAACCAAAAGACATGACTAGGAACTCATAATGACCAGTCGGGTTGTAACCTTATTTAACTGGCAGAAATAGATGTACATCTTACGGAACCATCCTTCTTATGCACGAACCAAATAGGAGTACCCCATAGAGACATACTAGGATGGATAAAACACTAGTCAAGAAGGTCTTTCAACTGTTTCTTAAGGTTCTTTAACTCAGCCAGAGACATTCTATAAGGAGGGATGGTAATAGGACAAGTGTCCTAAATAAGGTCAATCAAAAATTCAATCTCCCTCTCGGAAGGGATACCAGGATGATCATTAGGAAAAAGGTTAGGGAATTTGCTAGCCACGGGAATAGATTATAAGAAAGGACCCTTAGAGTTTTAATCCTTAACCTGGACCAAATGATAAAAACAACCCTTCGAAATCAACTTCTGAGTTTGTGATAAGATATAAAACTTCCCTCAGGCATTATAAAACACCTTTCCAACTCAGCAATCGGCTCATTAATGAATTTAAACATGACCTTACAAGTTCAACAATCTAAGAAGGCATACCATGAGTGCAACTAGTCTATCCCTAATATAACATCAAAATGAACCATGTCTAAATTTATTAGATCTACCAGAGTTTCTCTGCCATAAACAAATAGCACACAACCCATGTAGACTATTCTGCAACCACATAGTCACCCACTAGGGTAGAAATAGAAAAAAAATTAGGGATATACTCGAGATCGAAACCTAAATGCATAGCCACAAATAGGGTTATATAAAAAAAGTAGACCCATATCAATAAGCAATACATATCACAAGAAAATAGTCGTAACATATTAGTGACGACATTGAGAGATGCCTTAGAGTACTGGTCGGTAACAAGAGTGTACGAAAGATTCTGGCCAACACCAGTACTAGAAGTAGAAGCAGCACTCTTTGGTGCAGGAGCTAATGAAGTGGAAATAGGACTCATATTTGCATCTGAAGCAACCTTTGAAGGACAATCCCTCTGCAAGTGACAAACCTAACCATATCTAAACATATGTTCCTTTTTTATTCATAAAATCCATGCTGCACCTACCCACAAAATCTACAAGAAGGATAAGATGGAGTAGACTATGCCACACCAGCCAGAGATTGGGCATCCTATGCCATAAACCCACTATCATACTGAGAATGATGATCACTGAATGACTTCGAACAGGGAGAAATAACCATCTAGTAGGAATAAGAACTCCCCTACTTCTTCTTAGAACACTTTTCATCATTACTACCATTCTGTTGATGACTTCTACCCTGATTAAAAAATATAAGATTTTTATTCTTCCTTTACCCTAGCTCTGCCTACTCTTTCTTCTCTTCCTCAACCTGCTACATATACATAACCAATCTGGAGGTGTACATATCCTTTTTAACAAGGCAACCTTACTCTCTAGAGTCAATTCACGGGACAACCTAAAATTTAATTTCTTCATTCTAGCCCTCATGCTAGATACTAACTTAGGAGCATATCGGGACAACTGATGGAATTTCAATTCATACTCTTTGACCATCATCCTACCTTTCTTTAGATTGACAAATAATTCTACTTTTTCCTCCCTTAACTTCTGAGGAAAGAAGTGGTCCAAAAGAGCAATAGAGAAATTATCCCATAGTGCGGATTCAACTTTATCTCTCCTAGACTATTTCTATTCCTCAAACCATTGGTATGATACATCCTTTAATTAATAAACAGAGAATTCCACACCCTCTGCATTAGTAGTATTCATAACCTAAAATATATTCTCTATCTCATCTATAAAATCTTGAGGATCCTCCTCAATCTTAATACCAGTAAAAGTTGGAGGAATCAACCTCATGAACTAGCCAATCATTGTGGCCTTAAAAGATAGAGTAATAAAAGATACACGCTCAGAGAAGCTACTAACTAAGCCAACATATGAATAGACTGATGAAATTTTGCATTAAACACATTATCCTGAGAAACTCTATGAGGACTAGAGGGGACCTGAGAAACTCTATGGGGATCGGGTATTTACCTTATAAACTGGGAGTGTCCTATCAGCATTGTCCTTAAGTGTGATAGAGGAGTTTCCATCAGCTTCAGATCATCTGGGAGGCATGATTCAAAAAGTGAATACACAGGAATTAGAAAGACTCAAAACCTCAGATTCTATAGCTTGAAATAAGACAACAAGAAAGGAAAACATTCTTAAATTCTTTGTATCCTCTCTCTTATAAGTGTGATGCGCTACATACCCATAAAAGAGACTCTAGTCAACACTAATCTGTTGGACTCCTAATGACACAAAACCTAAGATCTGATACCAGTCTAAAATGGCCCAAACTAGGGCCTGTCTATGTCGTGTATCTTAATTCCTATTGGACCGAAGATCAACCCATACATATAACCAACCCAAAAATAACACACCCTAAAGTAGGATGAATTCAAGACATATAACAAGATAGCATATAATAGCTTAAGAAAGTTCTAATGCATGTCCATCACTAACCATCGATTATCGGCCAAATGACCGACCAACACCGTCCAATAACTATATTAGTCAAAAAAATATTCTAAATAATGATCCAAGACTGAATATCAATAAAGTGTCGGGATGTACCCCTGACAATAGCAAAAAATAAGTCTTAAGACATAAGAGGAACAAAACACAAAATGTAGAATTTTGATGTATGGAAGATCATCACTTCAATGTCAACTCATGAGCCATTCCCGAATCCTAATCACTGAGTAGGAGGAGTAGAGATGTGGCTAATTCCTGCATCGCGTGGGGATACAATTTTTGAAGATGGTTAGTGGGGTTTACACTAGCATATAACTAAATGATAAAGTTAAAATAATTTCATCTATTCATATATATATTAATATATCTTATACTGGGATAGGGAATAAGGTTTAACGTGCACTTTAAAATGATAACCTGGTTTGTGTTGCTCAAACATCATAAAATAATATCCGAGACTATATGGGCCTTAGCTCTCACCCATTGGTCGAGCCCCATTGAGTGTAGCCGCATGAATCACAGAATAATCTCATAAATATGCACATGGAATACTTAAACATCCCAACAAATACTAAGGTCACTTAAGCACCCTATAATATAATGATTTATGGGGGACTCAAACTTCCCTGGTCACTTTTACCCCAGCGTCGGTAAATGCGGTTTCCTATGTTAGTCACCCAAACCTCCACTTTCACAACTCAGCTACACAACCCTTATTAGAGCCAAATTAAAACATTTATCACACAATCCAAATCATGAATCACATATCATAATAAGGCATACTTATTGGTACCATCACACCAACTACACTTGCAAGGTAATACATCAAGCCAAAACAACTTCCATTAACTTGGGGAGAATAACTCCCTGTATTCATTAATATAAGGTGGGGGAACACCGAATTTCTTTGTTCATTAAATCATACCATTATATTTCAAATACCTCTTTATATTATGCAATAGTTCAAGACCAGTTCAATTTGAAAATTCCCAC
The DNA here is from genome assembly GCF_002878395.1 of Capsicum annuum. Classification (NCBI taxonomy): domain Eukaryota; kingdom Viridiplantae; phylum Streptophyta; class Magnoliopsida; order Solanales; family Solanaceae; genus Capsicum; species Capsicum annuum. Next base: position 123,960,024 of record NC_061119.1, on the reverse strand, counting down.
CTTTTTTATAACTCAAAGCCAATTTTACACTATGGGTTGGGGTCATAACCGCTTTAAAAGTCACAAGTTTGGAAAAATCACAATTACCTAATTTATTAACCATACCCATGAACCCACATGTTCAAAACCATATGTAAAGCATGAATAATCATAATTAAATCATTGGAAAACATTGTTCAACATTAAGCATTCAAAACCCACAACCCTTGTCTTCAAAACCAAACCAATTCTATGTGAATAACACTTTAATACATATGATTTTTGACAAATTAACAATGACGAAAGAGTCATATGCCTAAAATAGTAAGATGTACGGCGAGAAATCACACTTTAAATCCCTAATTAATCAACCTCTTGAAAACCCTCAGTGTTCTTGACCTTAAAGAATTTGAAAGTATTGAGAAGTTACTTTTACATGTTTTTGAAAGTTACTTTTACATGTTTTTGAGTGCTAATGACACCCTAATGAGGTTATAAGATGTGGGTTTTAAGTCGGGTAAGAGGAAAAATTTCTAGAATGCCTTTTAACTTAAAACCTAAAAAAGGGTCGTCTTTGACTATGAGTCAACCAACGACTCATAACTACTCCTTTCAACTTGGCACCATGAGTTGTACCTAGAGAAGAACCACCAAAGCCCCCTATACTACTGATCTTATGACTCTACCACAGGATTTATAATGGGACCCTATGACTCATAGGTCACAGTCGTAATTAACACATAACCCATTTGGGGTATACACTGGACACCCTATGATTTACACCCCACAACTTCTAACAAATCCATATTATTGACAGTGAGCCATTCGCCATCAAAGAAAATTCATCCTATAAACTTACATGATTTGGTTATGACTCATCCTAATGACTCTTCAAGACACCCTATGACTCATTGGGTGAGTTGGAACTAGGGTAGTGAGATCAAAGCTTAAGGAATTTTCAAGGTTTAAAAGATGGGGTATTCAGTGGGGGATATATCGACTGGTGGAGGCAGTAGGGTTGCAGTGCACTACTAGAGGATGCACCCACCACTAGATCAACATGCTTCTTCCTATCAACAAATACAGACTCATATGACTCATAAGTGGCCTATTTCAAGGCCTGATCATATGGCAAGTTAGGATCCTGCCGAACCTCTTTTCTGCCTCTTTTAGTCCCAACAAAGGGGATCATTTCCTTATTCAATACAAATAAGTCAAAAAGTCTAGGCCCACATGGAGGTGTTGGTTGAAAAAATAGAGGTATAACATGAGGAATAATGAGAATATAGTTCTCAGTGAGAGAGTACATATCTGCCCAAAGTATGTCACCTCCTATCTTATCTAACCTAGATAAGGTACCTCTATATCACTAAATTGAGATGATACTTAACCTTCAAAAATATCTATATGGGTATGCATCTCTGGTCAAAACTCTGATTTTTCAACCCTGCGTGTAGCTTGTAATCTAATCTCAGTCGTCTCTAGTGTCATTAAGACCTAAGGCCAGATCTGCCCATGCAATGATGCCACCTTAACCTTAATATTATCTAGCTGGGTAGTAGTAGCACGCTGACTCAAAACTAAGATCTTTAAAAACTCTTGTGATACTAACACCATACCTATGGCAATAATTGTAGTAGAGGGGCAAAGGGGCACTGGAGATGTCCTAATTGTCTCTGAAGTAAAAGCTGGGATTATAGTAGATGTGGCGGGGTCCTCTCACCTTGTGTGCTTATATTAGTGGCTGCTCTCTACTCCCCTATCATAAAATATATACCTGTATCAATATCTCTACCCTATCTAACACTTAACTTTGTAGTAATTAATGGACCTTTAGACTAAGCAAGAAGCATTGTTTGAGGGGCACAGGATCTCTGTGTAAAGACCAGGTTTTATAAATAAGTTGATCATACTCATTTAGGCTACCCCCATTGCCTAAACACTATGTTTAAAACTTGGAACCTCAGACACACTGGCCTCATCACAAAACAACTGCACAAGGCAAAGAAAGGGCATTATAATAATATTGCCAAATGCCCGCTGATGAGTGATAAATTTACCAATTATATACAAGTATATATGCATACTACTATGATTAAGAGGTTTTAATGACACAAACTTGTAATTTGAATGCACTAATTCCCATATTTTGTAGGCATATAGGTGAAGAGAAGAAAAAAAGTGAAATGAGCTGAAAATAAATCAAAATAGGATGAGTTAGTGAAAAAGCAGGTGTAGGAGCTAACCCTTAGTTATCATGATCGTGGTCTGAGGGTCGCAATCACGACCAGCCCAACTCAGTCAAAAGTCACTATCACGATGGGTTTATTATGATTGCAGGAGCCATGATTGTGATCAAGAACTGAATTCTTTATAGGATTAGTTTTTGGATATCTTTAACTAGAATTTAAGTTTTGGCTTTGTAAAAACCCTACTAAATTAACAAGATTCTTTTAGTTAATATTCTAAGGATTTTAGTTGTAACTAAGGTTGGATTTGAGACTATCCTCACTTTGAATCTTCAATGGAAATATTGAATGAGAATTTTGGTATAATCCTTTTCTTAAACTTCATGAGTAGCTAAATATCTATCATGGGGTTATGTTGTAATTGAGTGTAAATATATGTAGGTTTTGATTATTAGTGTAGATTATTGGTAAATGATGTTGGATTTCACTAATACTTTCTTGTTGAATTAGAATTTGTGGGTGAAAACCCTAAATTCCCAAAATCTCACATCATCATTGAAAGAGGGATATAGGTATGTTTTTGGATCATATATCATTCTTAAAAGAGGGATATAGGTATGTTTTTGGATCATATATCATCGTTGATAGAGAGATAGGATGACAAGGAATTAGTAAATAATAACTAGATGTCAGATTATTTCCTTACATTGTCGTAGAAATTAGGATGGATTGTGAATTTGCTAAGTGTTAGGCAATTTCCTAGAAAGAGGGATGCCTAGTTGAGGCTTTAGGTGGATTTGTTTACCACACTCATGAGGTATCTGAAAGGGTCGATGGATGATATTTTTGGTGTTTAGTTGAAAAACTAGCTTCAAAACCCCTAACCTAGACTATCCATATAGTCATTAATTATAATTTGCATTTGATTATCATGAACCAATGCATTATTTGCCCATAGGAAAACATAATCCATAGTCTATTCTTTTATTGTACTCTTATCTAGATTTGTTTTTTTAATTAGTAGTTTGAGTAGATTTTGATAAAACAATCTTCCAAACCATACCCCATAAATTTTAATCTATGTCTTTCATTATGTTTACATTGCGGGTATATCTTTAGTAGAATTGAACACCCATAGGATTTGAATACTAGTTTTCATTACCGAAGAGTGAAACTTAGTTTTCACTTGTGCGGTGTTGATAGTAGCTTTGGGTTTACCCATAATGGTTGTTATTTCCTTTGGTTGATGTTTTTATTTCATTTTGGTTGATTTCAATAGTGTCCATGACACAATCAATGACCATGCAAGTAATGCCGGAACCTTTGATGAGCCCCTTGATGAAGAAGACCATCTCCATGATGCAGGGCATTCCAGTGCCATACGCATCCCACCTGATACGGGGTCTTCCACGTCATAAGTGTGAAGTTATACTTGCTTTTAATGAAAGGACTCTTTGGGGGTCAAGCTTATGAGGACCCAAACTTCCACTTGACAATTTTTATGGAAATGTGTGCCTCATTCGACATTGCTGACATCTCACAAAAATCCATATGGTTACTCCTCTTCCTATTCTCTCTAATGGGTGAGGTGGCATTACAGTTGATGTCTCTTCCCGCTGGGTTAATCATCATAGGTTGAGCTTATCAAGGTTTTCTTAGATTGTTACTTCCTACCATCAAAGATGTTACAAATGCGGCATGAAATCATTAATTTTCATCAGCTCATTGGGGATCCTCTATATGAAGTTTGGGAAATTTTTAATGAAAAGCGTATGAAATGTCATAACTACAAGGTACCATAAAAGGTGTTCCTACAAATATTCTATAGGTCATTGGACCAACTCAATAAGACTGTGGTAGACAATGCAGCTGGTGGATCACTTATGAGGTTTTCATATGGAGTGGTTCCAACATTACTTGAGAAAATCACAAAGAAAAATAGGGGGTAGCACATCTGGGATGTCGAGGTAGCTTAACGTTCTCCTATCATCTCGTATGTGGGTAAGGAGCAAAGAAATAAGAAGAAAAGGGGGAGGAAAACATGAAAAAACTAGTTAAACAATTAGAACTCCTTACAAAACATGTGATCTTGCACCCACAAAAATGGTAAATGTCATGGCATCCAACGGATAGGATGAAGAAGAAGCCAAGAGGCTCGATAAAGAAATTAGATATTTGGCAAACTACTCGGGGGGAGGGGGAGTTCTCACTCGGCCTATCAAAGGTTAAGTGGGAACCAAGGTTAGACCATTCATGATCGAGAAAGAGAATGGTGTGATAGAAATAAAGATTGTTATTGGAGGGATAAGAAAAGGGAGTATGATATGTATGTGACCCCCCACCCCCATGATCGAGTGAAAAATAACGAGTCATGTAATACCCCACACTATTTCTAGCTTGAATTCATTCCTAGAATATTTAAATAGCTTCCAAAATAAACAATACTTACTGCATGTTGAATTTTTCAGAATTAGACCTCCCATTGTGTGGAAAATTGAATAAGCTTTACATCAATACCAAATTCGGCCAATTCCGATACTCGGTTGAGGAGTTAGAGCATTTTTAAGTTGATAGTGTACCACCTAGGCACTTGGCACATTATGGAGGTGGGTAAAATGATAATTGTAAAATTCCAGTGGCCCTCTGAGATAGTCATGGGTTGCGGAGAAACCTAAATTCCCAATTGTCCCATTCCAGTAGACCGATGCAATATTGGTGCATTGCGGAGAGGGGTATTTCCCAGTTGTCAATTTCTAGTAATCCAATGGGATGTTGGGGAATCACGACAGTCTCCAAATTGTCATTCCAAAGGGGAATCGTGATGGTGCCGCATTCCGGAGTTAGCCTAGTTTCCAATTTTCCTATTTTTAGTGAGGCACCGTGATTGTGGCGCGTTGCGGTGGCCACCCAAATTGAAAAACTTTTATGTTTTCCAGTTCCATCTAGAAGTTTAAAAGGAGTATTTTGGTCAATTCCAAGGCCCCAAGTCCATCCAAAACATAAGATTATTCACATTCAAAGCACTTTGTGCTCATTATTCATCATTCTCTTCAAAAGCAAAACCCTAGAGCTTAAAAACCTCTTCTCCAAGAAATTGAAAAATCCTCCATTAATTCTCCAAGATATCTTAAAATTGAGGATTCCCAATACAAGATAATCAAGAATCCATCTCCAAGAACTCAATTAGGAATCAATGATTCAACTTTCTTTATCTAATCACCTATAAAGGTATGTGGGGTTTATGAACAAGGATCTTCTTTAATCCTTGTGCCCCAAAACCAAGCTTTTTAATTTCAAATCATATGATTTTGGATGTTTATACATGGATTTTAAATTAGTGTTCATACCCATTATTGCTCTTTGAAAGATTCTGAGATTTCAAGCATTTTGGAAGTTGAATTACATGTCTATTTTTATATTTTCATGCCTATTGTAGTAATTTACAGATTTTGAGATGAATTATCATTGCTTTCAATATCAAGCATGATTTTATGATGTTTTGACATGAGATTGAAGCATGGGTTATTGCCCCAATATTGAATGTTATTATTTCAAGAAAGATGATACTTTAAAAGCATCTTAAGAGCAGATTATTTATAAATTTTTAGTAAAGCTTTGAAATTTATATCATTGGATTAGCTAAGGAATCCACTTTTTAGATTAATATAGATTATAGAATTTAGATCATCTTTATTTATAGATTTTATCAGATGAATGCATAATTGGTTTTAGATAAACCCTTATGCTAATTTTAAAGTGAATTTCTAATAATATAAGGGTAGTAAATAAAAAGGGAGTAGTATTTAGCACCGAGTGGGAAGTGTGGGATTAGCGTGCCCTATCTTCCACAAAACTACGTAGCCAATATAAGTACAAATTTTGACATTATTCCCATTTCTATATGGATGATAGTTCTAGCTTGTGATCGATCACATGGATAGTAGGTTGTACTCCCTGGCAAGAGTATGACACCTCTCTCCAATGTGAGGTTTCTTTCTTAGAAGGATGAGATATTGGACTCTATGTAGCTCACATGGTTTATGTCGGTTAAGAGAACCTCCCTTAAGATAAAGTGTTTTCCATACAATTTAATAGTAAAGATTTTCAAAAAACTAAGTATAAAGGCTCACAGTTTACTCAGATTATGCTTGATAGAAAGATAACAGTTACAGACTTCAGCTTTAGATTTTAGATTTTAGAAGAGAGATCTTTCTACACTTAGACAGTATGATTTATAAATAGAATACAAGTATAGATTTGAAAACTAAATGTTATGACTCACTAGATTTATAAAGTATGATTGATTTATTATTCATGATTTTAGTATTTCAGATATTCTAGCTTATGTGAGTCTTTAGCATGCATTGTTTTATAAATCATGATGATGAGACGTTATTTTACTTATGCATTTCACTCCCATAAGCTCAGTACATCCTTAAGTACTGATCCACATATATATCTATGTGCTACATTGTCTCATAATGTAGGTTCAGGTGCTCAGTATCAACAGCATGTATAGTCCGAGCATCTCCATCTACATCCTATAATTGGTGAGTCCTCATAGTTTGGGGACTTGTTCACTCAGATTTTGAAGCTTATTAGTTTACATGATTTAGTATTCTTTTCAGGCAGTTCGAGTTAGCTGGGGGTTTGTCCTATTGACTCTCTAGATGTTAGTAGTAGAGGCATGTCAGACTACTAGTTGTGATTTAGCTTATTCAGTATAGATGTTTCATACATTATATTCAGATTATTGTTAGTTATTTCAGACATTTTTCGCATTCAGTATGACTTTCATCTCTATATTAACTTGATTATGAGATTTATATCTAGTAGAAGGAAGCCAGGGTTAGCTAAAGGGTACTCATAGTCTTAAGCACTGTGTGATGTCTTGGGATCAGGTTTTGGGATATTACAAACATGGTATCAGAGCCTAAGGTTTTTCAGAGTCCTAACAAGTCAGACAAGCCGTATTATGTAAAGTTTTGACCATGGGTGTAAAGCACACCACATTTATGAGCAAGAGGATATAGAACTTTCTTAGGAAATCATCTCTGTCTTTCATGATCTATCATGCTTACAATACCTCTATTTTATTTTAACTCATGCTCTTACGTGACAGTGGACTATGCCTCCTCATCGAGTTAATGCTTGTAGAAATAATAACCAGCCTCCCCAGCCCACATATCCTTTGAATGAGAATGTATCCTATACTTAGTTTAGGGCTGCCTTTTAGGCATTGGCCCAAGCTGTGACTGTCAATGTTTAGGGCAATCATAAAAATCAGGCTGTAGTCCCACTCCAATAAAATAGAGATCTAGCAGTAGCTAGAATCAGAGACTTTATGAGAATGAATACGCTAGAGTTCTTTGTTTCAAAGGTAGGTGAGGACCCACAACTTTATTTAGATAAGGTGAAGAATATCACCCAGATTATGCATGTTTTTGAGGAGGAGAGTGTTGAGTTAGCATCCTATAGATTGAAAGATGTAGTGTATGATTGGGTAGTGATGTGGTAGAATGGTAGAGATAAGAATGTTGTTCCTATGAGTTAGTTGCTATTGTGGTTTCTTTGAAAATCTAGAGACATTATTTGTATGGTATATATGTTGATGTGTTCACGAATCACAAAATCTTGCAGTATGTGTTTACTCAAAGGGAGTTAAATCTCCATCAGAGAAGGTGGTTAGAATTGTTGAAGGATTATAATATGAGCGTATTGTACCATCCAGGCAAGGCTAATGTAGTGGTAGACGTCCTTAGTAGATTTTCTATGGGTAGTGTTGCTCATGTGGAGAAAGAAAAGAAAAAGCTAGTTTGAGAAGTTCATTGATTAGCTAGATTGGGTGATAGGTTGGTTGACTCAGCTAAAGAGAATGTTTGGGTTCTAAGTAGTTCCGAATCATTCCTAGTTTAAGGTATGAAGAAGAAGGAAGATACGTATCCTAGTACGGTCAAACCGAAGGAGATAGTTAAAGACCAAAAAGTAGAGATTTTCTCCCAAGGGGGATATGGTGTGTTGAGATATTAGAGTAGATTGTGTGTGCCTTATATTGATGATTTGAGGTAGTGAATTACGGTAGAAGAACATGGTGCGCGTTATTCTATACTTTCTCAAACCACCAAGATGTACCGCGACTTACGAGAAGTCTATTGGTAGAGTGGTATTAAAAAAGATATAGCAGAGTTTGTAGCCAAGTGTGCAACTTGTCAACAGGTTAAGGTAGAGCACCAAAGACAGTGATGTGGTTCAAGAGTTTGGGATCCCCACTTGGAAGTGGAAAAAGGTGAATATGGATTTTGTGACTAGTTTAACCCATTCGCGTCATCAATATAACTCGATTTGGGTTATTGTAGACAGACCGACTAAGTCAATGCATTTATTTCCATTTCACACATCTTACATGGCTGAAGATTACACTAAGAACTACATTAGAGAGTTAGTCAGACTGCATGGAGTTTAGTTATCCATTATTTCAGATAGGAGTACTCAATTTACCTCTAATTTTTAGAGAGCCTTTCAGAAGGGTCTTGGTACCCTAGTTCATCTTAGTTTAGATTTTCATCTGCAGATAGATGGTCAGGTAGAGAGGACCATTCAGACTTTAAAGGATATGTTTAGGGCATGTGTTCTTGATTTTAAAGGTAGTTGGGATGATCATTTGCCATTGATTGAGTTTACTTATAATACCAGTTATCATGATAGTATTCAGATGGCTCCATTTGAGCTCTTTATGGGCGGAGATATAGATCGCCAGTAGATTGGTTTGAAGTAAGTGAGGCTGCTTTAATTGGGTCGTCCATGGTGTTTGAGGCCATGGAGAAAGTACAGTTTCTCTTTCTGAAAATTTCTTTTGCAATCTACGCTATTCCTTCTTTAGATGATTCCTTTCCTTTTTCACTTTTTAACTTTTCTAAGCTTTATAGGCATCCACTTACAATATCATGCCCTAAGGCCACCTCTTCCAAGTCTTACCACCCCTAACTTAGGTATTTGGCCTCAAGTTCCATTTTTTAAGTTCAAGGAGGGTAGGGTTCGAAAGAGGGATAAACTTTAAGTAGTTCAAACCTTGTAATGTGGTTGCCAAAGAAAGGCTTGAAGGCTCATAATAGGTAACTAAGGAAACTAATCTATGTATGGGTAGGTTATTTAGGGTAAAGTGGGTTCATATATTCACAAAAAAGGCCTAAGATCTCTTCACTAACCAAGAATATTCTAAGTTATCCTTGAGAGACTAATGGGGAAAGTTCTAGATGATACAAGTACGCATGAGAATTACACAATTACTTTCACATCACATGGCATCAAACTTTTCAAGGAGGGTCAATTTCATTTCTAACTAAGGAAAAAAGGAAAAATTTGCCATATACTACAAACTAAGGACTTCAAAGTCATAAAAAGAGGTAAAGTATTGTTACAAAAATTTTCACGCTCATGCCTTTGGTGTTTAAAAAAAATTAGATAGAGGGGGTGTTTGCTGTGCACTTACACCACACAAAATTTGCTATTGATAGCACCAAAGCAAGCCATTGTCTCACATTTTTTCTTTATAAGGGAAAACTATATGGCTACTCAGACTTCACCATAGGTATAAGGGAGATCCCAAAACTCCAATGTTACGGGTATTTAGACTTTTTCTGCATCTATGGCTTAAAGCCCAGTCATGAAAATTTTTCCTTGAGAATGTCATCACTCAGTCTATCATAGATAAAGTCTCATTTGGTATCATCACAAATATGATAAAATAAAATAAAAATCTAAAAATGAAACAAAACAAAAAAACTAATCCATGAAATGTAGGCACCATTGGGGTGCCCAATTATTACAACCCAAAAATAAAAATCATCCAAATCAACATAAAAAATCCAAAAAAATCTCAATAATATAGACCAAGGAAAAATAAATAAATACATAGATAGGTACCCTTAACTAAAAGATTACAGTGACCTCACTGCATAATCAAGAAAGCATAAAAAGAGTAAGAGGATACTCCCTATAACCGCATCAATAACTGTTGTTGCCCTCTATCTCAGCACCACTTCTAGCACCATCTGAGTCTAACCACTCAGTTGGTACCTCATCATCACTATTAGCACTTGGAGAAAAAATTTTGTCCAGGGTTTCAGGACATTTTAAAGGCCCTTCACCCCCTTCCACATCTTTGTGAAAATTTTATCTCTCATCTTCTCCCTCTTCTTCATCTTTTCATGCGAGTCCCCAAGCTCCCTGTGTTAATATTTCATAGATGAGTAAGCCATCTCAAGACTAGCAATAATTAACCTCTGCAGCTTCTGGTCCTCCAAATACTTTTCATATTCGGACCTAGAAATATAGGAATGACGGGTGGTGGAAGACTCTCCCAGCCCTTAATAGAGTTTGGACACTAGCTCCTTGATTGCTCTCATATCTTCTGAGATCTCATCAATTAAACCTATTGTAGATGGCCTATTTGAATCTACATCATCCTCTATTGACCTTCCTAAGGTAATATTTCTCTTTTTGCTCTTCCCAAGGGCTCTTCTCAGATCTTTATGGGGTAAAGGGGAGTATTAGGAGAGATCCAACTATCTTTCGAAGACTTATCAACCCTGGCTTACCTACATAGCTCTGCCCCCCTTTATTTCTATAATATCAAATCTATATAAGTATAAATCAGCCAAGATTCAGAGAAATATTGTCCAAGAGGCAGGCCACCATCTGAAAATGCATAGTTAGGAAATTTATTAGGTTCGTTAAGGGGGAGACGCGGCTGTAACTAATGGTTAACCAGATCCTCACTTCGGCTATGAAGTCACTCATCAGTATCCCAGTCTTAATGGTATCCCATGGGTCATCCCTCCTCAAACATAAATGCTCAACTAACCAGCTATTAGGAGAACTATCCTTAGCCACGTAGTCCCTCATGTTAACATTTTCCAACCCATAAAATCCATTAATTTGCTTGTCCCCGAAATAAACCTCTTTTTCCTTAATCTTTATCAGTAGGTTAGGGTTAGAGATATCTATTACATTGATATTTATGTAGAACTCCCTCACCCAATGTTCATTTACATAGCATGGTTCAGGGGTAAAACATATCCATCCTGTGGCCTCTAGCCTCTTAGAGAAGGCTCGAAGTTTCTTGGGCACTTTATCTAGTGAGATCCCTCTCTTAGGTAGTAGCTTCTTGCTTATGAGTTCCTCGTAGTTTTCCATCTCATATTTTGAGCCCAAGAAGTTATGAGTATCGTAGGCTACTATTTAGTAACTGGAAATTCACACACCAAACATTACCTAATAAGTTTAAAGTGAGGAACACATGCTATTTAACTTGATTGAACTGAAGGAAGGGCTTATGGGACATAGGTAGGTTAAAATTCAAAATATATGATTTGGATCAGTCATCATACTGGTTTTGATTATTGTAATCGTGGTCTTCTTGGATTGGGATCATGATTCTTGAGATCAGTCAGAATTATACTCTCAGTTATTGCGATTACAATGACTCATTCGTGATCTAGATCGTGGGTAACTGAGGAACATTTTATCAAATTTCATAGACTCCTAAGCTTCCAATTTCAATGGTTATTTTTACTTCAAATCAAAATTAAACATTATGAACATGAAAATTAACCTTTAGATGTTCGTTTATGCCCTTGGAACATGGAAAAACTAGGAAGAACTTCATTCAGGCATTTAATCAAACACAGGGTGTGTACAATCTATTTCTTCATTTTGATCAATTTTGGGTACTCAAAACTTCCCTTAGTATGTAGATACCAATTTCAATAGAGAACCATAGCAATAAGCACAATTACACACAAATTTATCATGAAATTTACATGCTTAGGTCATTCCTAAGACATTGATTCTAAGTCCCACAAATATGCACATAGAGAAGAAATTTGAAGCACATACCGAATTGGAGAATCCAAGGGGATGCATTGCACAATTTGGATGCCTAAAATGCAATAAAAAATAGTTATGAATCAATAAAAAGTTGCTAGTGAGTATGGGTGGAATTGGTCGACTGTTCAGTTATTACAACTGACATGACCATGATCGCAATCAGAGGACTATAATCATGAAACCCATGTTATTGCGATTGCGAACCCCATTCTATTATGATTACGACAATCGAGGGCTATTTTCGCTCCTCTATTTTCAACTATTCAGCCCATTACTCAAATGCACCACACTTCCCTATTCTCACCCTCATTCAAAACACCCTATAGTACCACAATTTTATGGATTAATCACAAACAAAAATGAAACCTACTTTAACAATCAAAATTCAAAGAATACGGGCCACTTTCGTGGAATTGGTGGTTGCCTCCCAACTAGCGACTAATTTATCATTGTGCCACGATGTTCTTCAACTTTCAAATTGGATCCTGAAGGGACACATCATCTACCTCCGAGTACACTACATCAATGACAGACACCACTTGTAGTTCCATGGGTTGTTTTTTGGTCTTACATACTTAAAAAGACACTTTATCATTTTGAACTCAAAATTTCATTTTTCCTTGCTCCATATCAACAATTTCTCTTTTGATTAAAAGGAGGAATGAAATGATCCACCTTCATAAAAAAAATCAAACAAAACTCCAATCGATCTCTTTATAGATCGGTCTGCCATCAACATTGTTATTAGAGTAGGGGTGCTCAAACCAAGTTTTCTATATATTGTATATGGCATGACATTGATGCTTGCACCAAGCTATCAGAAGGCTTTCCTAAATTTCTGTGTCCCTATTGTGTAAGGGGTTGTAAAGGCTCCCAAATTATCTTTCTTTTCCTCCATAACACTAGTCATGATACCACTTCAAACATGGGTAACATCAATGGTTTAACCATCCTCAAGGTAATTCTTGGAAAGCAACATTTTCATTAGCTTAGCATATCCTAGAATTTCTTGAATGGCTTCTAGCAACGGGATATAAATTAAAAGATTGCTAAGCTTGGTGAGAAAGTTCTTAAAATTAACATTTTCCTTATTTTTCTTGCAATAGGCATTAAAATATGAAAATAGACATGAAATTCAACTTCCAAAATGCTTAAAATCTCAGAATCTTTCAAAGATCAATAGCGGGTATGAACCCTAATTTAAAATCCATGTATAAATATCTAAAATCATATGATTTGAAATTAAAAATATTGGTTTTGGACACAAAGATGAAAGAAGATCCTTGTTCATAAACCCCACATATCTTGACAGATGATTAGATGAAGAAACTTGAATTCTTGATTCCTAATTGAGTTCGTAAAGATGGATTCTTGATTATTTTTCCTTGGGAATCCTCAATCGTAAGCTTTCTTGGAGAATCAATGGAGGATTTTTGATTTCTTGGAGAAGAGGTTTTAGAGCTCTAAGGTTTTGCTTTTGAAGAGAATGGTGAATAATGAGAATAAAGTTCTTTGAATATGAATAATCTTGTGTTTTGGACGGACTTGAGGCCTTGGGAATTGACAAAAATACCATTTTTAAACTTTTAAATGGAACTAGAAATCATAACATTTTTTTTATTTGGGTGGCTACCACAACACGCCACAATCATAGTGGCTCATTAGAAATAAGACAATTTGGAATTGGGTTGACTCCGTAATGCGCCACCATTGCTGTGTCCCTTTGAAATGCCATTTTGGCCATTGTCGCGATGCGCCAACATTATATTTGGTTACTAGAAATTGACAACTAGGAAATTGGCCCTCTTTGCGATGCACCAATAACGTGTCGGTCTACTGGAATAGGACAATTGGTAATTTAGGATTCTCTATGACGCGTGGCTATCATGGAGGGCCACTAGAATTTGACAACCATCATTTTACCCACCTCCGCGATGTGCCAAGTGCCCAGGTCGCACACTGTCAAGTTAAAAATGCTCTAACTCCTTAACCGAGTATCAAAATTGGGCAAATTTTGTATCGATGGAAAGGTTATTCAATTTAACACACAATGAGAGGTCCAAATCTTTGAAATTCCACGCGAAATAAATGGTCTTTATTTTGGAAGCTATTTTTAACATTCTAGCAAGGAATTTAAGCTAGAAAAAGTATCGGGTATTACAAAATCTCCCTATTGGGAACATTCATCCTCGAATATGGCTAGATAAGCTAAAAATACTAAAAAACCTGAGGCTATAAACTATCATGCAAAACTGAAATAAATTGAATAACTGAATCTCAATTAAATTGAGCTATTGAACTAATCGAAGAGTGCATGAATTCTTATGAAGATAACTATATATAGCTGAATCTGGAACTGGAAAAGAACCAAATAAAGGAAAATACTACCTTCGGCGGAATCTGAGTTCATGGAAAAGAGATGAGGATACTTGGTACACATGTCTACTTCTGCTTCCTAAGTATCACTCTAAACAGACTTATTTCACCACAGAACATTGACCAAGGGACCTTCTTTGTTCCTTAGTCTACGAATCTAATGATCAAAATCTCCACTGGTACTTCTTTATAAGAAAGGCTATTCTGAACATCTGTGTTTTCTAGAGTAACTATAATGGTTGAATCATCCATGAACTTCTTTAACAAGGACACATGGAATACTGGATGGACTGATGATAAATTTGCGGGTAGTTCAAGCTCATTCACTACCTTCCCAACACGACTCAAAATTCTAAAGTGACCTACATAAGGGGGACTAAGTTTCCTTTTTTCAAAACCTATTCACCCCTTTCATGGGTGAAATTTTCAAATAAACAAGATCGTCAACCTCAAACTCAAGATCTCATCTTCTCACATCAGCATAAGATTTCTGATAACTCTAGGCTAATCAAGGTAGCGAAAGTAGTCATGTGTGAAATTTTGAAAAAAATGTAGCGGTCCATGGTCAAATTTTGGATTGAATAGTTTGATATAAAAGTTCAAAGAGTGTGTATTCACTTCATGCCCAAATGATACCATACCCTTTCCCCTAGCCTATATTAGAAGCTTAATAAAGTCCTTCGAGATCACCTATCAAGTGTATTCATATTAGTGGCAATTGAAAATAAGGGCAAGCATTTAGTATGATACTCGTTTGCATAGAGATATTCTTTGTGAGAGTGAGTTTTTGCACTCAAATCCCTTATTTCAAGATAGATAATTTTGTGTGGGGGATTTTTTTTTTGTAAGGAGGCATGTTAACTAATTGAAGGGGGTGAAATTGTTATCTTCCAAAAATGAGGCAAAGGAGTACATTGAGTAACTATTGATAAAGAATCAATTCTTGAGAGTTATTTATTAATGTATTGTTGTTATTAAAAGTCTTTTGTGTCTTTGAGATTGTAATTCATGCTGAGGGGAGTTATGAGAATAGCTTTACCATGATTGAGAGATACTTATTGGTGTTAATCAAGTTCAAAGTCATTGTGATCATTTGTTCGTAGATATGGGCTTAAAATTTGCATTGTCTTACTAAGTAAGAGGCAGTGTTTCTTGAGGACAAACAAAGTTTTAAGTTAGGGTATTGATGAGTGGTAAATTTACTACTCATATATATCCAAATCTATGCACACTACTATAATTAAAAGGTGTTAATAAGACACATTTGTAATTTAAATGCACTAATTCCTTTGTTTTATAGGCATAGAGGTGATGAGAAGAAAAGAAGTGAAATGAGATTAAAAGAGATCAAAAAGTGAAGAGTTAGTGCAAAAGATGGAAAAGCAGGAGCAAGAACTAATACTCAGTTACTACAATCGCATCACGACCAACCAAACTCAGTCAAAGCTTGCAATCACGTGGGTTCACTGTGATTATAGGAGCCATGATCATGATCAAGCACCAATGATTGAAATTGAGCAAAAAATAGCCCAAGGGCAGTTTTGCCATTTCTCACAACTCGTTTCAATTCTTTATAAAATGAAAATCCTTTCATTTTTTGCAGATATATTGAACTATAATTCATGTTTTGGGTTTGTAAAAAACCTACTAAATTGGGCAAAATTCTTATAGTTAATTTTACAAGGATTTTAGTTGTAGTTAAGGTTGGATTTGAGAATATCTCTATTTTGCATCTTCAATGGAATCATTGAATGGCAATTTCGGTGTATTTCTTTACTCAACCTTCATGAGTAGCTAAACATCTATATTGGGGTTATGTTTGAATAGGGTGAAAATATGTGTGAGTTTTGATTATTAGTGTAGGTCTTGATTAATGATGTTGGATTTGACTAATACTTGCTTGTTGAATTGGAATTTGTGGGTGAAAACTCCAAATTCTCAAAATCTCTCATAATCCTTGAAAGATGGATGTGGGTATGCTTTAGAATCCTATATCATCCTTGAAAGAGGGATAGGGGTGACAAGGTATTAGTGAATAATAACTAGATGTTAGCTTATTCCTTTACATTGTCTTAGAAATTAGGATGGATTGTGAATTTGCTGAGTCTTGGACTTTTTCCTAGGAATAGGGATACTAAATTGAGGATTTCGGTTGATTTGGTTGCCACACCTATGAGGTATCCGAAAGGGTCCATGGGTGATATTTTTGATGTTCGGTTGAAAATTGGCATCAAAATCCCTGACTATCCTACCATATAGTCATTAACTAGAATTTGCATTTGATTATGATGAACCCATGCATTATTTGCCCCTAGGAAAACATAATCCCAAGACTATTCTCCTATTAGACCCTTATCTACATTTTTTGCTTTTAAATGGTAGTTTGAGTAGATTTTGTTAAAACAACCTGCCAAAATATTCCCCCAAATTTTAACTTATGTTTTTTATTATGTTTACATTGTGGGTATATCATTAGTAGCTTTCAAAACCCATAGAATTTGAATACTAGTTACACTTCTCGTGGATTCAACCCTAACTCAAGTTGGGTTTATGTATTTGACAACAATCGCCTTGCCCATAAATCATGGAGTAAGTTAAGCATCATCACCTGCTCATGAAGCTCATGTCTAATAATGGCTGTAAAATTAATATCATAACCATCGATCATTGTTGTAATTAGTGTAGCATCATCCTAAGTAAATAAGATTTCCATTGTAGTCAAACATAAATAATAATGCACTACCAGCCGCCAAAAAGTTTTGGCAAAATTTAGTACCGCTTTCTTAAGCATACCTTTCCCCTCAACCCAGGGTGCATCCTTACTTAGAGGTGAAATATAATAGGTGATCCATCTTTCCAAACATGTAGTCTGACTCTGATGCTCCATATCCAGCATAACACATCTGTCTTATATAAATCTCAATCAAAAGTCACACTCGGCACTAGATAAAAGAGCAGCATAATTTGGTCCAAATAGAACTCGAAGAATGAACGCCACTGAAATATCAACCATGATATATCTCACTAGTGTCTACTCTAGCTGCAGCTACTCTACATTAATGAGCGGTAAGTTTACCACTCATTTACATCCAAATTTGTGCACACTACAATGGTTAAATGGTGTTAATAAGGTAAATTTGTCATTTGAATGCACTAATTCCCATATTTTATAAGTTCACAAGTAAATGGAAAAAAATAAGTGAAGTGAGCTAAAAAGGGAACAGAAAGGGCAAAGTAGTGCAAGAGCTAGAAAATGTAAAGCTGGGATCGACCTTAGTTACCGCGACCGCAGTTTAAGGGCCGTAATCATGGCCAATCAAGGACAGGTCTAAGCATGGTTATCATAATAGTTTCAACATGATTGCAGTAGCTACAATCTCGACTAAGTAACGACAATCACGATGGAGCCAAAAAGAGCCCAGGGGTAGATTGATAATTTCCCACAGCTAGTTCTAAATCTCAAAAGGCAAAACCCTTTCACTTGAAAATCATCTTCCAACCACTTTTGAAGCTCATAGAGAGAGAAATTTTTTGTGAATTAGTGATAGAAAAAAAATTTCATCAAATCTTAAAAAATGATATTTCTATTTGTAATTTAAGTTTGGGACTTTGGGATTACTCTCTTACTTTATTTTCTATGGAGGAAATGAATGTAAATTTGGATAAATCAATTTTCCCTACTTTCATGAGTAGCTAAACAATTAACTTGGCATTATGTTTTAATAGGGTGAAAATATGTGTGGGGTTTGATTGTTAAATTCACATTCTTAGTTGATGATATGGGTTTGGCTAATACTTAATTGCTAAATAGAAATTGTGGGTGAAAGCCCCAATTTCCCAAAATCCCACATTCTCTTTGAAAGAGGGATGTGGGTGACAAGTATTAGTGAACAAAGAATTAGATGATTATCCTATTCTTTTACATTGTCATAGATTTAAGAAGGGATAATTAAGTTGCTATAGTCTTGGTCATCTTCCTAGAAATAGGGATACCCAATTGAGGTTTTGATTTGATTTTTTTGACACATCCTAGTGTTATTTGAAATAATCTATGGGTTATATTTTCGACGTTTGGTTGAAAGACTAAAACCTAAAGCCCTACACCTAACCTACCCATATATTAATTCACTTAAATTTTAATGTGACTCTCATATACCTATGCACTTTTTTCCCTAAGAAAAACATTTTCCCAAGACTATTATCCTATTAGAATCTTGTCTACAATTGTTTCTTTAAAGTGGTAGTTTAATTGAATTTTATCTAAACAACCTTTCCAACCATATCCCCATTTTAGTTTATGTCTTTCTTTATGGTTACATTGCGGGTAAACACTTAGTAGCTTACAACACACATAAGATTCAAATACTAGTTACACTCCTTGTGGATTTGACCCCAACTCAAGTTGGGTTATTATATTTGACAATGATCATCCTACACCAAAACTATGGTATAGGTGAGCCTGATCAAAATGTCACCATTGTCGGGCGTGAAACTTAGTTTTCACTAGTGTCGTATTGATAATGACTTTGGGTTTACCCGTGGTATCATATTTTACTTTTTTTGTTGTTTTTTATTTTTAATTAGGTGATTATTATTTCTTCCAAATAACCATGAGTCAAGAAGCAATCATCC
This sequence comes from Capsicum annuum, assembly GCF_002878395.1. NCBI lineage: Eukaryota > Viridiplantae > Streptophyta > Magnoliopsida > Solanales > Solanaceae > Capsicum > Capsicum annuum. The sequence goes on along the minus strand of NC_061119.1, from coordinate 123,940,960 downwards.
ACGACCCATCATATGAACATGTTGAAGTTATGAATTATCTTAGTGATGAGAAGCATGCTAGTGCCATCCGTAATCCCCTTAACGAAGGAAATAAAGTATTTTATGTTACAAGTTTCATGCTCCACTTGCTTCATATAAAGGTTTTGTTCGGGGGTCAACTATATGAAGATGCCAACCTCTATTTGAGGAATTTTGTGGAAATATTTTCACCATTTGATGTTTTTCATATCCCAAAAGAATCCACATAGTTCACCTCTTCCCATTTTCCCCAACGGGTGAGGCGATGTTGTGGTTGAGGTCTTATCCCTGCAGGTCCATCACATTCATGGGGAGAGATTACCGATGCTTTATTACGTCATTATTTACCATTATCAAAGATGTTTCAATTGTTTAACAAAATCAAAAATTTTCATCAACACAATGGAGAGCTTTTCTTACAAAGAAAGGAGGAGACTTAAAGAGAAGCTTATGAAATGTCCAAACTATGAGGTACCAGAGAAGTTGCTCATCCATATATTCAATAGGGCATTGGACAAAGTAAAAAATACATAGTGGAAAATGCATATGGTGGATCCCTATATTGCCTTATGGAGTTGCATCAAGTCTGATAGACCAAGTGGCTAATCTAGCTAGCAGTTGGCACATAAAGGATGCCAAAGTGGCCGTGAGGGCTCCCTCCTCATCCTTTGTGTGTTAAGACCAAAGTAAAAAAGAGGAGAGAGATGAAAATTTGATCAAAGTGATGTCACACCTTGAACTTCTTACTAAGTATGTGATAAGTACCTCCATTGAAAGAATCAACGATACAGATGAAAGGGATACTAGGGCATGCGACGATGCAAAAGAGGAGATACTTGATGATAAGGTGGGATTGTTGCCAAATTATTTAGAGGGTTTCCAAATTTCTCTCAAAGGAAAGGTGGGAATCAAGGTTTGAACAATGAGAATCGAGACAAGTCTCCATGCATAATAGAGAGACACATTAATGAAGATGTTTTGGTTTAAATTTTGATAGGTGTTGAGGGGGCCGACATGATAGTGAGAGAAATCAGATGTGATTTCTCCAAATTACACTGGAGGGTAGAGTCTCATTCAACTTCCATCCAATAATTTAGTCAAAATTCAATCAAATATAGACATACCTCATGGAAAGACAAAATAAAGAAAGGTCAAGTGGTATGGTAAAAAATGTTATTGTCACTCAAAGTGGTAAAACTCTTGGAAAAGGCATGGAGTTTGATGATGACCCCAAAAAAAGATAAAATAACAACTAAACAAATTTCAAGAGGAATAGGCCAAATGATGATGAGTTAAAGCAACTGATGTTGTATTTAACACAAGATTTTAGTGTTTTCAGGTTAAGGAGTGACCCATAGAAGAAACTTGGAAAAATAGCATAAAAAGACCTCTGACAGGCAAAATGGCGGACCATCAGCCATACAACGGACCACAAGAGCTACCGTCAAGTCAAAACATAATGAAGGAAATATGTGAATTCTACGATGGTCCAAGTGGTGGATCATCAGACTTGTGATGAACTGCCAACTTGGCCGTCAGGCTTAACCAGACCTCAGGATTTCAGATGATCAAATAATGGCCGATTCGACAGACCACAGATCTAGAGACGGTCCGCCAATAGGACCATTAGACCTAAAAATAACTTGACATTCCAGGACAATCATTGACAGCCCATGTGACGGACCGCCAGTTTTCCAACGGGCCGCCGTCCTGACCGTCAACTTTGACATAGTTTTTCTGAGTTTGAATTTTAAATCCTCTATGCCTAGGAATATATAATACCTAGTTTTAGGTTTTATTTCATATCTTTTATCATATTTTTTCCAACTCTGAACATCATTGTAAGGAGTATTCTCGGAGAAATAGCTAGAATTGTGGATCAAAGCATATTATTCATATTTTCTCTTGAAGATTCAAGAAAAAATCTTGGATTCATTGTAGCTATTTTCTAAAACTATTTATGTGAAATACAATGACTCTTTCTTATTCTTCTATGAAAATGTGTGGCTAAGCTCCCATAACTATGGTTATGGGAGCCTTGATGTGAAAAACTGATTGGGTTTGTGAAAATGTTTAATTTCCATGATTAACTAAAGTTGTATAAATCCTTAACTAAAGTTGTATAAATACTTCTTCATAATCATGAACTTTATAGGTTCCAAACTCAAAGAGTGAGCCCAAGAACATCGCTTGTTCGAATAGAAAAGTGCTTGTTAGGAAAAGAAGTGGTTTACATGGAATCTAGAGGCGTTAACCTTTGGTTTAATGGTTGATGCCTTAACAGGATTAATCCACATGAGATAATAATTGGATAAGTTAATGTATTCTTTAAGTTCAAGAGAATTGAAGAATAATCTACTTATTTAGGTTGAACAAATGGGTAAGTAGTAGGATCCAATAACTATTGCAAATGTAGTGATTAATTGGAAATTAAAAATAATTCACAACCCTAGATTCTTGAACATCTTGATTACCATAAATCTAGTTTGTCTATTCCAATTGAATTACTATTTGCAATAAGAACCACTGTTTGGAACAATCTCTGTTACAAACAAAGAGATAATACTTACAAACTTAAACTCTTTTTTTATTGGAACCTTCAATCAACAGTCTAGTAACAACCACAAGACTTAGTAAACATAATATTCCCTGTGGGATTCGACCCTAACCTAGTTAGGTTATATATTTGACAACGAATGCTTATTCTCTCGCAAGAGAGGTGTGATTTAGGCGTATCATATTTTTGTGCCGTTGCTGGGGAATATGTTTGTCAATTAAGTTTGTGTTTATTAATTGACATTTGGTCAAGTTTCCTAAACTTTACTTTTAATTGTTGTTTTTATTACTTGCAGGGTAATTACTGTGTATGCCAAGAACACGGAGGTTCGGTGAACCATTATTTCAATTACATCCAGAACCTTTGTTGATTTGTAAAATAGTAGACCCACAAGATACTGAACGACTAGCTACCTTGGCTAGAGCTTAGCTTAATCAATAAAATATCATCCAACTAGTACGTCATCCAAATCCTAATAATGATGATTTGGGAGATGATGACTTGTTGGATCCTATTAACCTAAGGTGTGTAGAGAATATAACTGCACCAATGAATCGTAATATAAATAGGAATCATCCCTTCAGGGCGAGGCAGGATCGCCAACCTGTGCAGTTTGATCTTAATGATAGAGGATGGAATGGATGGAGCTGGTTCAACTAGAGCTATTATCCTCCACCTCTAGCACCTGGTGCTAAGTTCAATAATACCTGCATGATGATTCAGCTTCTCTATCTCAAGGGGTTGTTCAGTGGTCTTCCAGGAGATGATCCTAACATGCATTTGGTAAAATTTCTCACAATTTGCAAGTCTTTTGATAACCAAGGAGTGGGTTAGAATTCCATCCACTTGTGTTTATTCCTGTTATCTCTGTTTGGGGAGGCAACACTATGGCTTAATAGGCTAACTCCCAATTCTATAACCAACTAGAGGTAGTTGAAAGAGGCTTTCCTAGAAAGGTTCTTTCGACCTTCCAAGAGGGTACAGTTGAGGGATGAGATCAACAACTTTGGGCAGCTTCTAACCAAAGCACTTCATGAGACCTGAGTGAGGTTTAAAAAAAAGCTGATGCAATACCCAAATCATGATATGACAGATATCCATTTGATGGAGACTCCCTATAGGGACCTAAACTCTATTATGAAGCCAGTCATGGATAATGCTACCTAAGGATCATTTGTGGATCTGACTTTTCCATATGCCTTGGAAATGCTCGAAATGATGACTATACAAAGTAGAGCTTGGCATACCATGGATTCTATGGTAGCAAGCCCTACTATTTTTGCTGGTATAACTATAGAGCAACACAATAAAGTGGAGGAACGTGATCAGGATATGGCACATTTGAAGACATAGATGGATTTGCTAACAAAGTATTATTATCTGGAAAAATGAAAGTTAAAAGTTTTTCATCCCAAGGAAGAGCTGACTTTGATTATGACTAAGAGGCAAACAATCTAAATAATTAGGGGGTTTCTAAGGCAATAACCAAAAAATAAAGGTCAAACTATTACAATAAAACTTGTTACAATGATAGGGTTCAAGGGAATTCGAAGAAAAAAATAATAGGAGTGGACTATATGTAACTCCTAGAAGCCAAGATAATGTTGCAAAAAGATGGGGAAAAATATCCATGGAGGACATGATGGAGAAGCTATTAAAGGGAGTTGAGGCTACCAACTCTGGGGTGACTACTATAAAGAGTGATTTGTCTTCTATGAGTCAGTTGGTAAATTCACACTCAAATTCTATCAAATAGTTAGAGTAGTAAATAAGCCAACTCTCAGCAGCATTGAATCCGAGAAAGAGAAAAATATTGCCAAGCAATACTGTAAGAACCCACAAAATACTAAGCTTAACTCAGTCCTTTTAAGCTTGTTAAGGGGTCCTAGAGTTAGAAAATTTTTAGCGAAGTATTTAGACTTAGTGTTATTTTAGCCTTCGCAAGTTGGCAAATCAATTTCACGATCCTCATAACCTTAAAGTAATGATTTTTAGGCTAAATCATGTTTCGGTATGTCTGTGGATGTTCCCAGACAAGTTTCAAATTTTTCATACTTTATCTGAAGCACATTTGGAAGTCCAAACCAGTGGATCGATGCGATCTTGATGTGATGTGTCACCCATTGCGTCAATGAATATTTTCCTCAAGCTCCCAGTGCAAATTCTAGTGAACTGACGTGTACTCAACACATCACGTTGGCCATCGTGTCGATGTCGATGACGTGATGTGTTAGTCTGTGCGTTAGTAGTCCAATTTTCAATAATTAAAACCCATATCCAGTGGGGTAAATAGGTCCTTTCCAATCATAGACCAGCCCCCAAAACATGTAATTAAGTCATCCAAAAGGAAAAAGTTTACTCATTCTCTCTAGAGTTTTTCAAGAACAAACCCTAGTTCTTCACATTCAAGAATCCAAGCTCCAAGAAAATCCATCAATCTTTCAGAATTCAAGCTTTAAGGTATGTCAAGTGTTCATCCAAGGGTCCCTTCCACCCTTGGAGTCCAAGAAACTCTTTTAAACTTTAGATAAATTGATTTCATGATTTCCATGATTTGGATTCAAGTTTATTCCTGATTATAATGTTGATTGGGTTTTAATTCCATAATTAAGTGCAAGATTTATGTAAAAACAATTATTATGTATGTAGTATCATGTGAATTCATGTTAAAGCCTCAAAATTGTGATGCTTGTGTGTTGATTAGTACTATGTGCATATTCAATGCCTTCAAAGTGTTTGATGAGTTGTTCATGTGAATTAAATATTGAGATTATATCATGTTAGCATATATACTAGTTTATGCCATTTAAGTATTTAATAAAATGCCTCTATAGATGCATTATGAACAACTGTACATTTCTATGCTATGCAAGGTCATTTTATGCTTTACTTTTCATGCTATCAAGTCCTAGGGGTATTTAATACCCAATAATTTAGTTGTTTACCTAGACCCAGTGTTAGTTACAGAATAATCTCAGTAATGGCATGATCAGTAGTACTCTTAGTTAGTTATAAAACATAGGAAAAACTCAGTAGACCCAGTATCAGTAAGTCCAATTAAGTATTCAATTCAGACCTTAGTAAATTCAGTCACTTAACAAAATTTAGTAGTATTCCATCAGTCAACAAAACTCAGTGAACTCAGTTCAGTTTAGTTAGATAGTATAATCAGTGATAGTTCAGTAAAGCCTAGTATGAACTAGGAATCAGTTTAATTTTTATTAAGTTGAGAATAGAATTAAGCACCAAGCGAACCTAGGGATGGGGGCATTCCTACTAGCAGAGGGTTTGGTCCTTAGTAGAAATTCCTATTTTAAAGAACTACATAGCTAGCATAGGTTGAGATATCTTCCTGCCAGACTAGGGTTGATACATCTCATATGAGTTTTCCTGCCAACGAGGGTTGATGAAAGAGCTTTCTATCTGAGAGGTTTAACTCACTATTGTCTTTACCCATGGCACAGTACTGATACCCTTTTAATTGGGGTTACAGGTTAGACCTCAATCGATTCAGAAAGGGGCATGTCGGTTAGATGATTACGTTCTATAGTCTCAGTTTTAGTCTTCAGAATAGAACTTAGTTTAGTTCCACAAAAATTAGGACTGTCAAATACAGTCACTAAATTTAGTACAGAACTCAATATAGTTCCACAAAATTACGACTGTCAAATGCAATCATTTAGCTATCAATTATATAGTATAATTAGACTTAGATATCAGTAAGTAAGTAATTTAGAACTCAGTATCCAATGTTATCATGACCTCAGTTACAACTTATGTTTTCATGTATGTACTCTCATTCAGTTATACTCATGTTATTCAGTCAGTATTGTTCATACATATGAACCCATGCATCTCAGCCTACCTTACTTAGTATACCAGTACATTCAAAGTACTGACACATACCTTTCTTTTATGCTATGATGTCTTATATCATATGTTCAGACACACGGGCTCCTGATCATACTTAGTAGCTCAATCCATCAGAAATAAACTTAGATGTGATTTCTCATAGTTTGTAGACAAATTTATTATTCCAGTACTTAGTTTTTTTTAGTAGTCAGAGTTTGTTGGGGACTTGTCCTATCAACTCTTTATTCAAACAGTAGAGGCTTTTCAGACTAGAGTATTTATAGATAGATGTTCATTTTTTGTATTGATGTACCGTACTTAGTATTTATTTATAGTTTTGAACCTTATGGAAAGTTTCTACCTAATTTATGCATAATTATAGAATTACTATTCAGTTATTACAGCAGGTACCAGTCATGGATTAGCTTGTGGTCCTTCGAGATTATGAACACTGTGTAGCGTCTGGGGTACAAACTCAGGAAGTTACAATCTTTATATCAGAGCCTAAGGTTCAACAGAGTCCTAAGAAGTCTGAAAGACACATCTAGTAGAGTCTTATGCTTGGGTGTGTTGCATGCCACACTTATGGAAAGGAGGCTATGAGATCTATTAGTAAAAGTTTCCATTCTTTCAGTTTTCATGTCGTGCGAGTGAGCATGAGCTCAAGCTAAATTTTTAGTCTAATCCTTTTTTTCTTTAGTTTACAGAATATTCCTTCAAAAAATACTAATAGAAGGAGAACCGAAAATTAGTTAGCACCTTAGCCCATTCAGGCAGATCCCATCAACGAGCATGTCTCTCATGTAGAATTCAGAGCTGCATTCATTACTTTAGTCAATTCAATAGTAGCTTATAATGAATAGCCAGCTATTCTTCAAACCAACCCAGTGGCCAATACTACTGTAGCTAGGATTCAGGACTTTACCCAAATGAATCCACCCCAATTCTCATGATCTAAGTTAGAAGAGGATCCACAGGAGCTCTTCAATCAGGTTCAGAAGATCAGAGATATCATAGGAGTAACTTTTAGTGAGAGTGTTGAGTTAGCTGCCTATCATCTACAATATTTAGCTCATATGTGGTTTAAGTAGTGGAAGGTAGATAGGGGAACAGATGCAGTGCCCATAGAATGAGAAGAGTTTGCTACTACTTTTCTAGATAGATTCTTTCCATTAGAGCTGAGAAAAGCAAAGGTGTTAGAGTTCATCAATCTCAGGCAAGGCAGTATAAATGTGAAAGAGTATTCCCTTAAGTTTAATCAGTTAGCCAAGTATCCTCCCTATGTAGTAGAAGACAATAGGTTCAGAATGAGCAAGTTTATGTATGGGGTGTCAGATAGTATGGTTAAGGAGTCTAGAATAGTGATGCTAATTAAGGAAATGGATATATCCAGGCTTATAGTCCATGCTCAATAGATTGAGGAGCAGAAGCTTTAAAATAAAGAGAGAGAGAATAAGAGAGCTAGAATAGGTAGTTTTAATTTCAATCAACCTAAGTCATAGGGCGGTAACCATTCCCAGTTTTATCAAAAATCTTTAGTTCCAGCTCTATCCTCACCTAGTATGCCAGTACCAAAGTTTAGGAATGATAGTTATAATAGGGCACCAGGCTCCAAAATACAGGGTAGTGTGAGCAATGGTCATACCCATCCGCTTTACGAAGAATATGGTAGAAATCACCTAGGTATGTGTAAAGCAGGCGGCAATGTACATTTTAGATGTGGCAAGCTGGGCTATAGGATGTGGGAGTGTAGAGTAATAGCTTAGAAGGGAAAATATTTGTACCAATAGGGTCAGTATAATTGTCCTTCATCTCAGTTCGGTCGCCTGAATCAGCAACGTGCCACTTCTAGTTCCACTAGTGGTCAACGCCAGAACAGGCTCTAGGTACTTCAGTCCAGACAAGATCAGGAAAATTCTTTAGATGCGGTCACTGGTACATTAAATTTCTTTCATTAAATGTCTTTTCTTATTAGATTTAGGTGCTTCTTTATTTTTCATAGCTCCTTTCATAGCAGTTGATTTCAAAGTCAGACTGGAATCCTTAACAGAACCTTTCTCAGTCTCCACTCCAGTGGGTCAGTCTATCATAGCCTGGTGGGTATACAAGAACTATTATGTTATGATATCTTAGAAAGTTAGTCCTTCAAATTTCTGTAGTAATGTCAGCATTTGCAAAAAAGCAGTAGGAGAGTTTGATGCCCAACCCGTCCTTACCTCAGTGCAAAGTTTTATACTTCAGCTATCACGATAAATGCCCATGCTTTACATGTCAGCTTTATAATCATAGATCATATTCATGCACACATTAACAAAAATCATGTACGCATATAATTCCTAGTATAAGGAGTTCTAGTTCATTCAGCATTGCGAATCACGTTCCATAAATACAAAAACTCCAAATCCAGGTCATGCAACTCATGAGTTATGTACTCATGTCATGCTTTATAATATGCTTATTTCCCATGGCTTATGCTATACTCCTAATGATCAACTAAATTCAGATTTTGTCATATAAATCCTTAATTTAGATTTCTTGATAAAACCCAGGATGTTGATGTCCTATTGCTCAGGCCTCAGTTAAGTTTTAAGTTCGGTATTGTGCCATTCACTCTTTAGGTCCTTATGTTTTAACCTTCAGTGAACTCTCCTTATGAAATGAGGTAGAAATGAGTAGTTGCTTAAAGGGAGAGAGTAAATGTTGCATGTTAAGAAAAGATTATTGCATGCTAGTTTTACACGTGGTTGTAGTTATGAAGATAGGCTTGAAGGTCTTGTTGATATGTTAGTGGATATATGTATTTCAGAGATTTTAGTAGGCTTGAACATAGTGGGAGAATTCAATCCAGATCAGACCTCAGTAGGTAGAGTTATCAGAGCCCAGTATTCAGTTCCATTACAGTCTCAGTTGCAGTCTTAGTTACAGTCTTAGTTGTAGTCCCAATTATAGTCTCAATTACAGTCTCAATCACAGTCCTGGTACAGTAATTAGATCAGTAACTCAGTTTAATTCCAAATTTTCTTAACCATAGCGTATAGTTATCAGTTATTCAATTATCAGTATTTTAGTATCTTAGTTTATAGACTTTTTCAGAGTCATGTTATATGCTTGGTGTAGCCTTCTTAAATAATATAGTTTTAAAGAATTCATGCTCAGATATCTCATGTTACCAAGCCATTCCTTTCCTTGTATGGATGATACTCTACAGTTCCAGTCCAGTTATTCAGACTAAGTACAGTTCAATATTACATGACCAAGTATTCAACTATCAGCCATTCAGATAATTAGAAAAGTTAGTAAGTTTATGCACTCGTGCTCAACACCTATGTGAATATTTTCAATAGTCTCAGGTGATGTGTTGTAATAAGGTGGAGAGTATATTTAAGATAGTATTCAAAGGATAAGCCTAAGCTTAAAAAATTGTAGTTGCAATGCATAAGGCTTAGTCACTTCATCTTAGATGATGTTTTATAGGCCCCGACTCATATTACAACATTTTAGCCAGGATGTGATTTTCTTATTTACTTATTTCATAAAGAAATGCCAAGACTCATTGCTCCCTAAAGCCGCTATAAATCTCTAAATAGACTGTCAAAGAAAGGTTCCAGTCTAATATAAGTTTTCAGCATAAGTTAGTCCGCAAAACCAGCAATTCAGTTTAGTAGTTAGGCAGAAAATGTTTGTATGGTCGAGTTTCCCATCCTTCCATCTATTTGAACTATCCGAAGTCTTATTAATGTAACTATTCCAAGATCGAGCAACCATGTGGTTTCAATTTTAGCTAAGTTCTGGTGTCATGCCTCAGTTTCAGATCACCGATATGTAGTCACAATTTAGTTCATAGGTTCCCTATCCATCATCTTAGATTTTCCTCAGTATCTCAGCCAAGTCTACATTTTTCAGGGGATATAACGTCCCAATAAGGAGATGTAATATAATCCCCTCGAGCTTTCATGAATAAACTTTCCATCTTATCTTCATAATGAATCCAATTTGGAGTAGTGGCAACTCATAGGTGGACTCTCAAGTTCGAATCTCAGTCGTAAGCCATGTATTCAAGGGATCAGTTCAGTCCATGACATTCAGTTCATGCATCACGTTTCAAGCTTAGTTATGTTCTCATGTTCCCATTCATGCATGTTTAGTAAATGACCTCAGATTCATCAACATTCTCAGCTTAAGGTAAAAGTCTTCCTTAGATTTTCTTAGTTCCATGTTCAGCTACAGTTATAAACTTTGTATCAATTACCATTACATATTCAGTCATGCATTCATGGATCAGTTTAGTCATATACTCATGTATCAGATATGGATGCTCAGTTTGAAAAATCAGCTTATCAATAGTTTCAGTCAGGTGATCCACACATCAGATATGCATGTTTAGTGTGTAAGCTCGGTCTATCAGTGTTTCTCATCTTAGTTAGTCTTATTCGAGGATGAATGTTCCCAAGGGGGAGATACTGTAAGACCCCACAAAATCCTAAGCCTAACTCAGTCCTGCAAAGCTTGTTAAGGGGTCCCAGACATAGAATATTTTAGCTAAGTATTCAAACTTAGTGTTATTTTAGCCTTCGTACGTTGGCGACTCTATTTCATGACCCTCATGACCTTAAAGTAATGATTTTTAGGTTGAATCATTATTAGTTATATCAGTGGGTGTTCTCGGATAATTTTTGGATTTTTTGGACTTCGTCCGAAGCGTGTTTGGAAGTCTAAATAAGTGGATCGACGTGATCTCAATGCACCGCATCGCCCATCACATCGATAAATATTTTTCTGTAGCTCCCAATGCAAATTCCAGTTAACCGCTACAAATTTGATGTAGTGCATTGTCCATCGTGTCAATGCCAACAACACAGTGCGTTGGTCTGTGCATCGCTAGTACAGTTTTAGTAATTAAAACCTGCATCCACAGGGGTAAATGGGTCCTTACCTGCATCCACAGGGGTAAATGGGTCCTTTCCCATCTTATATAACCCCCTAAAACGTGTCATTAAGTCATCCAGAAGGCAAAATTTACTCATTCTCTCTAGATTTTTTAAAGAACAAACCCTAGTTCATCACATTCAAGAATCCAACTTCTAAGGAAAGCCATTAATCTTGCAGAATTCACGCTTTAAGGTATTTCAAGTGTTCATCCAAGGGTCCCTTCCACCCTTGGAGTCCAAGAAACTCTTTTAAACATTAAGTAAATTGATTTCATGATTTCCATAATTTGGATTCAAGTGTATTCATGATTATAATGTTGATTGGGTTTCTATTCCATGATTAAGTTCAAGATTTATGTAAAAATAGATATTATGTATGTAGTATCATGTGAATTCATGTTAAAGCCTTGAAATTGTGATGCTCATGTGTTGATTAGTACTATGTGCATATATAATGCCTTCCAAGTATTTGATGAGTTGTTCATATGAATTAAATAGTGAGATTATATCATGTTAGCATGTATACTTGTTCATTCCTTTCAAAGAGAATAATCTCAGTATTGTCACGTTAAGTATTACTATTAGTTAGTTATAAAACTTAGGAAAAACTCAGTAGACTCAGTGTCCGTGAGTCCAGTTAAGTATTCAATTCAGACCATAGTAAATTTAGTCAGTTAACAGAATTTAGTAGTATTCCATCAGTCAACAGAACTCTATGAACTTAGTGAAGTTCAATTAGACAGTATAATCAGTAACAGTTCAGTCAAGCCTAGTATGAACTATGTGGTGAGTGAGGTGATTCTAGAGAATATTTCTTTTTATCAAAGAAAGAAGTTTGTCCATGATCTGACACATTACTTCTGGGATGAGTCGTATCTGTTTAAGCGATCTGCTGATAATATCATAAGAAGGTGTATTGTAGAAGTAGATATGTTAGTGTCTTGGAAGCATGTCATGCTTCCCCGATTGGAGGTCACCATATAGGTGACCGTACTGCTAGAAAGGTATTGTAGAGCTGCTAATATTGGCGACTTTATTAAAGGATGCTTATGAGTTCATGAGAAGATATGACCAATGTCATAGGCAGGGTAAATCTCCAAGCACCATGAGATACCTTTGACAAAAATAATGGAAGTAGAATTGTTTGACGTCTGGGGAATCGATTTCATGGGGCCTTTTGTGAGCTCATATGGGATGAAATATATTCTAGTTGTTGTTCATTATGTATCAAAATAGGTTGAGGCCATTGCTTTGGCTGATAACGAAGGGAAGAGAGTGGTTGCATTCCTTAAAAGGAACATTTTCTCTCAATTTAGGGTGCCACCCACTATTATTAGAGACGGTGGATCTCATATTTGCAATAGAGTATTTAGAGATGGTTTAGCAAAGTATGGTGTTAACCAATATAAAGTAGCAACTCCATACCACACACAAATTAGTGAGCAAGAGGAGATTTCGAATAGAGAGATAAAAGCCATACTTGCTAAAACAGTGAATGCTAGTAGACAAGACTGGTCTAGGAATCTTGATGATGCCTTATGGGTATATAGAAAAGCTTTCAAGACACTCATCGGAATGTCACCGTACCAATTGGTTTATGGAAAGGAATGTCATTTACCAATTAAATTGGAGCATAAGGCGTTTTGGGCATTTAAGAGGCTAAATTTGCATTGGAGTGAGGCAACATAGATGAGATTAGGACAGTTGAATGAGATGGATGAGTTCCATCTCAGTGCATATGAAAGGGTAGATCTTTACAAAGAGAAGATAAAGAAGTACCACAACTAGAGGATTTACAAAAGAGCTTTTCAAAAGGGCGGTTGGGTGCTTCTCTTAAACTCCAAACTGATGTTGTTTCCAGGTAAGTTTAAATCAAAATGGTTGGGTCCATTCCAAGTTAATCAAGTCTACCCATCTAGAGTAGTTGAACTTGCAAATAAATATGAAAGTTTCTTTAAAGTGAATAGGCAACGAATGATGTCGTATATGGGTCCAATGGACTCGATCAAGTGCATAGCTACTATTTATCTTGGTGAATTCTAAGTTATCGAGATAACTGTGTCATGTCGGGACATTAAATCAGGCGGTAGTGAGAGGCAACTCACAAAGCGTTGTTCTAAGCATAGCTAAGTTTATTTTATATTTTTGTGCATTTTTTATGTGTTTATTAAGTATGCTGGACTGAGAATGTAGAAATAAAGGAATTTTACAGTTGATAGGGGGTCGATGGAGAGACTGAAGGACCGTTGAAGGCTCGATAGATCTCCAAACCAACCACCGCAATGAAGCAAAATTGCTCAATTTTTGGTAAGCCGTGATGGCTAACCTGGTGGACCATCGCAAACTTGATGGATCGTCACAAACCTGGCGGACCGTCAGGTCAGTCGGTAATGTAACCCTAGTTTTGGGTCTGGTCAGGTTAAATCTAAAGCTTATTTAAACCACCCATACTTATGCCAAATGCTTTTAAAGAGATAAAATAGGGAGGTAACATACGTTGCAACCTCTTTAAATTCTGCAACTGATTAAACTCCCTCTGAATTCAAAGAATCTGAAGTCAGTTACTTTCTCTAGGACTCACCCTCTTTTTTTTCTCTACAATTTAAACAACACCTCTCCTTTCTCTTTTCATCACAACAAAATTTAGAAATCATTTACAAAGTCTTATAATTTCTGTCACTTCTATATTTACAAGAGAGAAGAGTGAAGTTATTGTACTACCAAGGTATGATCCTAACCTTTTTCTTAATTCTTTGACTTGAAAAGCATGAATTACAACAATTGTTGGTTAATAAAAGGATCTAGTTTGGTTTTTTTTTGCCTTGTTGTTGATGATTTTATTGTTGAACCTTGGTATACTCTGTTTTAGGTGAAGTCTAAGTAACCCATATGCTTAAAGTAGAAAAAATTATGTTTGAATAATGAAGTGATGGCACGGTGATGTTAAAAATTGAATGATGTATACCAGGTGTTCAGAAAAATGCCAAAGTGAAATCTTGAATAATGAAGTGATGGCACGGTGATGTTAAAAATTGAATGATGTATACCAGGTGTTCAGAAAAATGCCAAAGTGAAATCTTAAACTAGAAAGGGTTGTTGACGGTCACTTTGGCAGACCGTCGATCTATGATAGTCCATCAAGTAAACTATTACAAATGCCCCAAAAATATTATTCACTGGATAGCCACGACAAACAACTCGATGGACCATCTGTGACCTGACGAACCATTAGTATGACCATCATAAGACCCTGAAAAGTCAGCACTCACTGGTTAAGGCTAACGGTCACCCCGGTGGACCATCACATCACAACGGACTGTCGAGATGATAGTCAAACTAATTTTTCAACTGTTTTCCATCTGTTAGATTGTCCAACTAATCCCTTGTATCTTTTTCAGGAATTATGGAACATAAACTTCTATTGACCAGAGGTAGTGGTCGAGTATGAGGAAGAGCCAAACCTACCTGGAGTAAGGAGGCACAAACCATTAACACTTGCCAAAGAGACAGGAAACTTCCTACACTCTCCCAGTCTAATGATAAGTGTAAGAGCAATAGTTTGAGCATCGATGAGGCAAGGGTTGATACATCGCATCCCAAGCCAGTTGAGGCTGAAACCGAGGCTTCTAATATGGAGGTACAAAATAAAGCGGCTGAAGTGGAGACTGAACACGAGGACGCCAATATGATTAATCATAAAGATCCTCAAATATGAGAGGCTGTCAAAAAGTAACTCCAGGGAGCAAGAGATAAGTTCTATGATAGACTAGCACTGAAGCAAATAGAGCAATCAAAAGACCATTCTCTGAGGAGTACCAGATAGTAAAAAATGAGCTATATAAGTATCTCGAATTGAAGCGTCGGTTTAATAAGTATGAGTTGGCATGCATAAGCAATCCACCTGGGTTATATCAGCTAAATCTGGTAAGGAAATTTTTTTTAAATTATTTGGTGCTAATAGAGAAGGAATGTCCCAAGGGGACGAAGCTTTCAGACTTGCCAAACAGGGAGTTAGTCCTAGTCTGAGAAGTTAACATCGGTATCTTAGCCCAAACAATCAATTGAATATTGTTTGGACCTGACTACAAAGCTCCACCTGCTATCCCTTATCTTGAATACTGACTAACCTCCACATCTACTCAAAGATCTAGGTTGGCTGGGTTGTTTACTGGTGATGGTAATCCCTTCTGGGAAACAAACCTACATGAGTGCATACTGAAGTCTTCCCTTAGATTTAGAGCTATGTTTTGGTAGGCTCTGGTTCGATTGAGGTTGACGCCAGTTAGAGGTGATGCAAACTTAGATAGTCACAGGGTTGTGTTTGTTGATAGTTTATCTCAGGGATAAAAAATTAATTTTGGACAAATTATTTCTACTGAAATATTTGTGAGAGATTATAAAGTGGCAAGTGCACTTTCACTCCCTTACTTGATTAGAGAGTTATATAGGCAGGCAAGGGTGCCTTAGATTCGGGGAGTTGACAATGCAGTTCAGGCTACACATAGATAGGACATTGAGAAATTAAAAGATGACTCAAAGTTTGAGATGAGTGTTACCAAGCCTCTACCCTACCAGACTCAGTCTGCACCAGCCCTCGAATACCTCAGAAATACCTTCAAGTATGGTGTTTCCCATCATTATATATATGCTACCTGAGTATATGCCATCAAGTTACTATACAGGGTCAAGATCTACACCACCTACGGGTGGGGTAGAGTTTGTAAAATATCGGCTAATGCAAGAGAATTTTACAAAGTCAATAAAGCAACAGAAGAAGTTTTAGAAATAGTTGGACACATTGTCTTCACAGTTCAAGTCGTTTGTTGATCAAACTGTTGTAGAAGAAATCCGTCCATTCTAAAACATGGACCATATGGAAGAATGTATCAACAAAAGGCTAGATATAATGTCCATTCCAGACATAGCCAAGTTTATGGTGGAGTTTAAACTGTCACAAGCTGACATAACAAAGTTGAAGAATAGGCAGTCACAGCAGTCCATTTTTGACCTAGCCCTGTTGATGAGTGATGACGATGAAGGAATCATTGATTTGATAGGAAAACAATTGAAAGATCAAGGAAAGAAATAAGTTAATGAGAGTGTAGAAAGAAAAACTGCAAGGAGAAGAAAGAGAGAAGCAATGGCACTAGAAGAAAGAGAGTTGTATGGCATAAAGAAAGCAACAAAAAGGTTGAGGACAGATAAAGAGAGAAGAAGGAAGAAAGTAGAAGATGAAACTGCTAGTGTATTTACTATTTCTGCCCCATCTTGAGGGGCCGATTCATACCCTGTTTGAAATGTGATCCCTCCGATTCAGGAGGATGACTTTATGAGTACCCCCACCACCATGGAGGTCAACATTCCAATAGATAAGGACAATGGTGCCTTACCATATTTCATAGATGCCTCATATGAATAAGAGGTATATAAGTATTTCCCCTGCTTTATACTTAAATTTTATGCATTTAAAGACAAAGCATGCATTTTTCTATATGGGGACGGGGGTATTTGTACCGTGGAGGTTTTTGTTGCCGATGTTCTTTTCCTCCCGTGTGTTATTTAGGAGAACCGACATGTTTAGGATTGCATTTTGTTTTCTTAGGTTGTGATGTAAATATCTGTTTGTTAATGTTTATTTATGAAGTGTCTTTTATTTTTAGCATCTTGTTGTATGTATGGATGATGAATGACATTGGAATAAAGCTATGAACATGTATGTGTAATTATTTATTCTAGTCATTTAGCATATGTAAGCATCCTTTAGTGATTCTGTTATTGGCATTAACATGTAAGATGTGCATGATCACGTAATAGAAATCCTGCGCAGTAGAATAAGTTTGATTCAGTTGCCAGTGTGTGCGAGTGTTTGTGTTAGTTCTTTCATAGTGTAGTACCTAGAACTTTCTTGGTTCATTGATGTTTTTTTGTGGTTGAGGGAATAAGATGTGATAGCAGGCCTCCTTGTATTTTCAATCCACTTAGCCAAAGTAATTAACCCCACCAAAAAGATTTTTTGATTGTTGAACCATTCTTTGACCTTGTAGTAATTTTTCTTCATCACCAATAATTCTCTTTATGTTGTTAACACCTAACTCTAGGCCTGGTTTAATATTGGACATTGTGTACCTAAACTTAGGTGTATTTTTGAACCCTTCTTTGAGCTTGTAGTAATTTTTCTTCATCACCAATAATTCTCTTTATGTTGTTAACACCTAACTCTAGGCCTGGTCCAATATTGGACATTGTGTACCTAAACTTAGGCAAAACACCTAAGTTGAGGGTAGCTATTGTTAAAATGTTAGTTGTCTAATAGATTGTTGATTTAGAACTTGGTTTAAAGCATCTAGCCTTGGTCTATTCAAGACATTGTGCACCTTGATTGACTGCATCAACATAATTTGAGAGTGGTTGATGCTTATAAAATAGGGGATTGTGGTAAAGTGTGAATAAATGAGAGATGGGTAAGTAAGCTAGTAAAGCATTGGCCATGGTAGGTAGAATTCTAGGGAAAGAGAGTTAAACCCTAGTTTTGACTCACTTTTCCCTAAATCCTTCCTTACCTAGCCTGAAATCTCATTACAAGCCAAGAAAAGACCTGTTTGATCTTTGCAATTCAACTTCAAATGGTGCGTTCGATGTTAAGGGCAAGCCTATGGGTATGTGCAATATGCTGATAACTTCTTTGTTGAGTGTGAGAGTTAAGATTGTGTCCACAAAATATAATGAGTGGTGAACTACATTGCTGTGAGGGTAACTTGAGTTTTACTTAGTTTTGCTAGTCTCTCTAGGATATAATGCTCATGATTTTGTGTGTGCTGATATTGAATAAATGTCGGTTGTAGATCCTAATGTGTTCAACCCATATAAGTATGTTGACAAGTTAATAGTTATGCTAAATCTAGTTTAATAGGTGATTTCCTATCATTGTATTATCTATGTATGAAATTTGGTGTTGAGTTGTTTGAGGACAAACAATTGCCTTAAGTTGAGGTTGTTGATGTTTCGGCTTTTGACGGAACATTTTACATCTTTTTCTTATGATAATTGTATGTTTTAAGCAACTGATATAGTATTTATCTCTAAATTTTAGTGTTTTAAGGTTAAGGAGTGAGCCACCGAAGAAACTTGGAAAAATAGCATAAAAAGACCTTTGATGGGCAAAACGGCAGACCATCACCCATGCGACAGACCTGCAGGGCTACCGTCAGGCCAAAACAGAATGAAGGAACCATGTGAATTTTTCAATGGTTTAAGTAGTGGACCGTCAGACTTACGATGGATAGCAAACTTGGCTGTCAGGCTTAACCAGAACTCAAGATTTTAGACTATCAAGTGACATCCCATTTGATAGACCATCGATCCATCAATGATTTGCCAACATGACCATCATACCTAAATAGAACCTGAAATTCTAGGACCATTAGTGAAGGCCCATGCAATGGACCGCTAGTTTTCCGATGGGCTACCATCCTGATGGTCAACTTTGTCGTGGTTTTTTTATTTTCAAACTTTAAATACTCTGTACCTGGGAACATATAAATACCCAGTTTTAGGTTTTATTTTGTACCTTTTATCAGATTTTTTCCAACTCTAAACATCATTGTAAGGACTATTCTCTGAGAAATAGCAAGAATTGTAGATCTAAGCATATTATTCATATTTTCTCTTGAAGAATCAAGAAAGTATCTTGGATTCCTTGTAAGTATTTTCTAAAACTATTTTTGAGAAATACGATGAATCTTTCTTGTTCTTCTATGGAAATGTGTGGCTAAGCTCCCATAACTAAGGTTATGGGAGCCTTTATATGAAAAGCTAATTGGGGTTGTGAAAACGTTTGATTTCTATGATTAACTAAAGTTGTATAAACCCTTCTTCATAATCATGACCTCTCTCAGTTGCAAACATAAAGGGTGAGCCTAAGAACATCACTTGGTCGAATAGAAAAGTGCTTGTTGGGAAAAAAAACAGTTTTTGTGGAATCTAGAGGCGTTAACCTTTGGGTTAAGGGTTTATGCCTTAACGGGATTAACCTACATGAGAGAGTAATTGTATAAGTTAATGTATTCTTTAAGTTTGATAGAATTGAAGAATAATCTACTCATTTAGGTTGAAAAACAAATGGGTAAATCGCAGGATTCAATAATTCTTGCAATTGTAGTGATTAATTGGAAATTCAAAATAATTCACAACCCTAGATGCTTGAACATATTGATTACCCTAACTCTAGTTTTTCTAATACCATTGAATTATTATTTGCAATAATAATCACTATTTGGAACAATCTCTGTTACAAACAAAGAGATAACACTTACAAATTTAAACTGCCTTTTTATTGGAACCTTCGATCAACAGTCTAGTAACAACCACAATACTTAGTGAACACAGTATTCCCTGTGGGATTTCACCCCAACCTATTTGGGTTATATATTTGATAACGACCGCTTAATCTCTCGCAAGAGAGGTGTAATTTGGGTATATCAATTTCATATATCATTTATAAGAGAGGGTTCGCAAAACTAGAACCTACCACTATGGGATTACTAATGGCCGATCGTACTATTAACAAATCTATAATGATACTTTATAATTTGATAGATAAAGTCGATCGATTTATCTTCCAGGCCAACTTCGTAATACTTGATTGTGCATTAGACTATGAAATCCCTATTATTCTAGGAAGACTATTTTTAGCCACCGAGAGAGCATTGGTGGATATGGAGTGTGGCGCGTTGAATTTCCACCTAAATGATGAAGAGTTCTCCTTAAATTTAGGAAATTCCACAAAACAATAAATAGACTTGTAAGTAATTTTAGTGATCGATGCCACAAACGATGATGTGTTGAATTATGTCGATGTGCGTTTGGTGAATGACCTATTAGTGGGAGTCTTGTGGGATTGTGAAAGTGATGAAGTTGAAGCATTCGATAAAGTGGTTGAATCTTTAACGAGCTTTAGGTATTATACCAAAAACTGGTAAAGTTAGACCTTGATCTAAAAAATTTGGAGAGTTCACCCACAAAGCCATCCATCCTTGAGCCACCTCAAATTGTGTTGTACCTATTACCGCCATACTTTTAATATGTATTTTTGGGTGATTTTAGGACTTATCCTATTATTATTGCTAATGATCTTAAGCCATACCATATGCAGGCTTTGAAACTGATAGTGAAAAAGTTCATTCAAGAAATTAAATAGACAATTGCAGATATCATAGACATAGCTCCCAACATTTGTTCCCATAAGGCCAAACTATTAAAAGATCATTAACGAAGTATGGAACATCAAAGGTGGCTAAATCAACCCATGCAATAGGTGGTGAATAAAGAAATTATAAAATGGCTTGACGCTGGAGTTATCTATCTAATCTCCATTAGAACATGGGTGACCCAAGTGCAATTGGTTCAAAAGAAAGGTGGCATTACAGTAGTTGTGAATTAAAAGAACTAAATTGTTCTAGTCAGATCGGTCACAGCATAGAGGGTATGCATGGACTACTGCATGTTGAATTCTTAGACTGAGAAGGACCATTTCCCCATGCCTTTATAGACCAAATGCTCAATAGGTTGGCCGAGCGAGGGTGGTATTACTTTTTAGATGGTTATATGGGGTACAATCAAATTTGTATTGCCCCATATGACCAATCGAAGATAATATTCACTTGCCCCTATGGAAAATTTGCATTCAAGTAGATACCTTTTGGTTTGTGCAATGCACCAGCAATATTCCAATGGTGTATGTTATCAATCTTTGCAGATATGGTTGAGGATTTGATGGAAGTCTTCATGGCCAATTTTTGGTAGTGGGAAACTCATTTGAGTCATGCCTTGAGCATCTAATCAAGGTATTTAAGAGGTGTGGAAACCAAGCTTGTCCTTAACTAAAAGAAATATCATTTTATGGTCAAGGAGGGTATTATTTTGGGCCATAAGATCTTAGGAAAGGGTATACAAGATGATCAAGCTAAGGTAGAGGTTATTACCAAATTACCCCCTTCTACTTTCGTAAAAGGTTTTTGGAGTTTCATTGGGCATGCTTGTTTCTATGAGTGATTTACTAGGGATTTCTCCAAAATATCTCATCCAATGTTTAAACTCCTTGAAAAGAAGGAAAAATTTGATTTTGATGATACATGCTTGATGTCCTTTAATTGTCTCAAGGAGTTACCAATATGGGCTCCCATTATTGTGGCCCTAGATTGGTCATCTCTATTTGAAGTAATGTGTGATGCAAGAAGAATTGCATTAGGGGCGGCATTAGGTCAATGCAAGGAAAAGTTATTTCATATGATCTATTCTACGAGCAAGACCTTGAATGAAGCTAAATGTAACTACACCGTTACGGAGAAAGAGTTATTGGCGGTGGTATATTATTTTGAGAAGTTTTGTGCATATTTGTTGGGCATAAAAGAGGTGTTTCACACGAATAATGTATCCCTTAAATACCTCATGGAAAATAAAGAAGATAAGCCACACTTAATTAGATGAATCTTACTCTTACAAGAATTTGATTTTGAGGTAAAGGATCAAAAGGGTTGCGAAAACCAAGAGGCCGACCATTTTTCCCACCTTGAGAATAATCATTAAAATCATGGTGAGATTGAGGTTTTTAACACTTTTCCCAATGAGATAGTCATGTCAATCTCGGGAAGAGTTGCAATATGGTTTGCCGACTATACTAATTATGTCATGAGTGGAGTAATCCCTGAGGATCTTAGATATCATCAAAGGAAGCAGTTCATGTTCAATGTAAAGAAATATTTCTATATGAACCCTTCCTATTATGGGAGTGCGTGGATGGTATAATTCGACATTGTGTTATGGAAGTGTAAATGAAAGACATCCTTGAAGAGTGCCATTACTCCCCTTTTAGTGGTCAACATAGGGTTTTTGAACCACTGCCAAAGTTCTTTAATGTGGTTATTATTGTCCCACCATTAATACAGATGCCATTATATGGGTTAAAGCATGTCATTAATGTCAAATTCAAGGTGGAATCATGAGAAGACATAAAATACCCCTTAGGGCAAATTTTAAAATCAAACTTTTCAATGTGTGGGGAATTAATTTCATGGTCTCTTTTGTTATATCCTCTGGTATCAATTACATATTGGTGTTTGTTTGTTATGTCTCCAAATGGGTAGAAGATACGACCTTTCTGAACAATGAGAGTAAAATTTTCACTTTCTTCTTGAAGAAATATATTTTTACAAGGTTCAAAATATTGTGTGCCATTATTAGTGATGGTGGCTCACACTTTTACCATTAGATTTTTAGGGATCTTCTTGACAAATATGAGGTGACACTTAAGGTTGCTACCCTATATCACCCTCAAACAAGTGGTCAAGTTGAAGAGTCAAATTGGGAAATCAAAGCTATACTTGAGAAGAAAATTAATGTAATTCGAACAAATTGGTCAAGAAAGCTTGATATAGAACTTTAGGCATATAGGACGGGCTACAAAACCCCATTTGGCATGTCCTCATACCAATTGGTTTTGGGAAAGCATGTCACATTCCCATCAAGCTTGAGCATAAGGCTTTATGGGCATTGAAGATTCTAAATATGAATTGGGAAAATGCTTTTGAGTCAAGGATTACTAAACTTCATGATTTTGCGGATTTTAGACTCAAGGCATATGAAAGTTATGCTTTACATAAGGAGAAAATGAAGAAATGTCATGATGCTAAGATCCTAAAGCGAGAATTTTATGTAGGAGGTAGTGTACTTCTCTATAACTCTCACTTGAAGATTTGTGAGGAAGCTTCGTTCTATGTAGTCGGGCCACTTTGTGATATTGAGTGTTTACCCTAGTTGTGCTACCGAATTAGAGGACCATGAGAAAAAGAGGTTTGTTTTAAATAGGCAAATGTTAAAACACTACAATGTAGGAGACCTCGGGGCGGTCAAGCTAGAGTTGGTACATTTTATAGATCTGAAATATTAAAAAAGAAGCATCGTGCCATGATGTTAACTCAACCGCTTGATGGGAGGCAACCCATCAGTTACACGCTTATTGAATTTTTTTTATGTTTTGTATACGTATTGACACTAGTTGGAAGTTCAAAAAGTAGTGAAAAAGCAGAGTTAAAAAATTGGTAGTTGTGCAGAAAAATAAAGCAAAAGAGTGGACAAATTAGTCTTAGTTACCGCAATCGTGGCACATCCTATTGCGATAGCGATAATTTTTAAAAAATATTTTTTCTATGTTGTAGCTTCAAGGAGCCCTTTTTAACCCTTCTAATTCTTTTATATGATTCAGTGAGGGCACTTCAACTTTTAAGTTAGGGGTGTTACGGTTATATTTGTGTTCGGGCATCGTATGCTAAAGTCTCACCCCAAGAATAGAGATTGTGGTGTTTCTTTCGATTGATTTCAAACGAGCCTTTCCCAGTGATGGATTGAGTGATGACATTCTTAAGGGAAAATAGTTGTGATTGGGTTTTGAGCCATAGATGTAGAGAAAGTCTAAGTACCCATAGAATTAGAGTTTTGAGAACACTCTTATACCTATGGTGAAGTCTGAGTAGCCATATGGTTTGCATTCATGAGAGTCTAACTGTGATATGAACTCTTGGTTTGGTGCCATCAATAGAAAAATTTGCGTGGTGTAAATGCAAAGAAAACACCCTTTTCCGTCCAAAAACTTTTTTAAGTACCAAGGGCATGGATGTGAACAATTTTGTAACAATGTTTTACCTTTTTTTTGTGACTACAAGGTCCTTAGTTTGTAGTATTTTGTAAAACCTCCTTTTATCTCTAGTAGGAAATGCAATGGAGCCTTTATGAAAATTTTTCATGTCATGTGAGGTCAGTGTAGCTGTTTAACCCTCATGCATGCTTGTATCATCTAGACCTTGCGTTGTTTGACTCTCAAGGCTTGATTGGTGAAATGATCTTAGGCCTTCTTTGTGAACATGGAAACCCCTTTTAGCCTAAAAAGCCTACCCGTATATAGAATAGTATCCCTAGTCACCTATTTTGAGCTTTTAAACCCTTCTTTGGCAACCACATTGCAAGCCTTTAATCATTTTAATTTTACCCCTCTTTTGAACCTTTCCCTCCTTGAACTTGAAAATGCAGCTTGAGGCCAAAATCCTAAGTTGGGGGTGGTATGTCTTGGAAGATGTGACATTGGGCCATGGTATTGTAAGTGGATACCTAAAATCTAAGAAAAGAGTGAAAGTGAAAATCTGAAAAAGAAAAGGATCATCAAAAGAAGGAAAAGCGTAGATTTCACAAAAAATACACGAAAAGAAAATGCTTCAAAAAGAAATAGGTAAATCAAGGTAGAGAAAGTAGGCATACGTATGAAATGAAAACACATGAAGTGGCCCATGGTCTAAAGTTTGATTGAATAGTATGATGTAGATATACAAGGATGGTGTAGTCACTTTGTTACCAAATGATATAATATCCTTTCCCGAGCCTACACTACAAGCTTAAAAAAATCCTTTCGAGATCTCCAACCAAGTATATTCATAGTAGTAACAATTGAAAATAAGGTCAAGCATATGGTAAGACACTTGTTTGCATTGAGAAATTCTTTGTGAGAGTGAGTGTTTGCACTTAAATCCCATGTTTTATGATAACTAATTTGGTGTGTGGGATCTTCTTTCATGAGAAGGCAGATAGACAAATTGAGGCGGGTGAAATTGTCATCTTCCAAAAATGAGGCATATGAGTGTAGTTGAGTTGTTTTCGATGAAGAGTTATTACTAGGGAGTTAGTGATTATTGCATTGTTGTTCTTTAAAGTCTTTTGCATCTTTGATATATTGTTTCATGTTGAGGGGAGCTGTGAGAATAGCTTTACCCGTGCATGAGAGATACTTGTAGGTGATAATCAAGCTCAAATTCATTGTGATCATTTGTCCATATAAATGGGCTAAAAATTGGAAAGACTCATTGAGTAAGAAGTAGTGTTGCTTGAGGACAAGCAACGATTTAAGTTGGAGCTGTTCAAAAGCGGTAAATTTACCACTTATTTACATCCAAATTTGTGTACACTATGATGGTTGAATGGTGTTAATATGGTAAATTTGTCATTTGAATGCACTAATTCTCATATTTTATAGGTTCACAGGTAAATGGAAGAAAACAAGTGAAGTTATCTAAAAAGGGAATAAAACGGTCAATGACATGAAAGAGCTGGAAAATGCAGAGCTAGATTGATCTTAGTTACTGAAATTTCGGTCTAAGGGTCCCGACCACGGCCAGCCAAGGCCAAGTCAAAGAACGGCGATCTCAATAGGTTCAATGCGATCGCAGTAGCTATAATTATGGCCAAGTAATAGCGATCGCGATGGAGCGGAAAATAGCCTAAGGGTAGATTTATAATTTCCCACAGCTAGTTCTGAATCTCAAAAGGCAAACTCCTTTCACTTCAGAATCATCTTCTAGCCTCTTTTGAAGCTCATAGAGAAAGAAAAATTTTCCAATTAGTGAAACACAAAAACTGTTATTAAATCTTCTGAAAAGATAATTCTATTTGTAGTTTGAGTTTGGAATATTGGGATTACTCTCTTACTTTATTTTATATGGATGAAATGAATGTCAATTTGGGTAATTTTCTTTTCCTTATTTTCATGAGTAGCTAAAAATTTAGCCTAGGATTATGTTTGAATAAGTTGCAAACGTGTGTGGGTTTTGATTGTTAAATTCACATTTTTAGTTGATGATGTGGGTTTCACTAATACTTAATGGCTAAATAGAAATTTTTGGTGAAAGCTCCAATTTCCCTAAATCCCACATTATCTTTGAAAGAGGTGTGTGGATGAAAAGTATTAGTGAATAATGAATTTAATGATTAGCTTATTCCCTTACATTATCTTAGAAATACGAATGGATGGTGAATTTGCTATGGTTTTGGGAAACTTCCTAGAAATAGGGATCCCCAGTTGAGAATTTTGGGTTGATTTGTTTGACACTCCCTTATGGTATTGAAAATAATCTATGGATGATACTTTTAGTTCTTGGTTAAAACACTAACACCTAAGACCCATACCTAACCTATCCATATATTCATTAACTAGAATTTGAATGTGACTCTCATGTAGCCACAGACTTTTTTCCCCTAGTAAAATAGAATCCCAATACTATTCTCCAATTGGAATTTTTTCTACGATTGTTGTGTGAAAGTGGTAGTTTAGTTGAATTTTTTCTAAACATCAATTCCAACCATACCTCTTGATTTAAATTTATGTCTTTCTTTATGTTTACATTATGGGTTAATACTTAGTAGCTTCCAAAACACATAAGATTCGAATAATAGTTACACTCCTTGAAGATTCGACCCCAACTCAAGTTGGGTTATTATATTTAAAAATGATTATCCTATACCAAAACAGTTCTATAGGTAAGCATGATCATACATCCCTGCTTGGGGCTGGTCAATGATACTGAGTGGCATAGGAGGCATAGAACTCCTACACCATTGCTTGTCTATATGAACCTTGGGTCCTATTCACCCACCCCAACTAATAACGATCAAACGCAGCCTACAAAAGTGGTGCTCGAGCTAACCTAGATAACTAAATCAATCTCTTCTCCCAGATAGTCCTCTTGGGTTAGCCTGTCCTAGTGACAAAACTATCTCACTCATAAATAGTATGCAAACCCTTAATACACCACCTCTGGTTCACCTTTTCAATAGGCTCTATCGAGATGTGAGTAGGGTTAGAAGCCTGGTCAGTCTTGGGTGGTGGTTCTGTGTATGTTGCTAGATCCTGATGGGATATCTGTGTTGTACCTTCCTCAAACTAGGTTACTGTAGAAGATGACTTTGGAACTGAAGTTGTGGACTCAGCCTATGACCCCTCCCCTGACTGGGTTGCTGTGTGGCTATCTCTGGTAATGGCTCAGACTCCACCTCCTCCTTATTATTATCCTCTCCCACCTAAGACATAGGAATGTTTAGAAGTGATATCCTCGGCTTATAAACTAGTTGGTTGGGCTCTGACTGGGCTCTAGCCCGAATAGAAGAGGGTCACCTACCCCACTGTGACTGTTGTGGGATACGGACACTAAAAGTATCTCTAATAATTTCCTCAGTTCCAGTATGTCTTTGAGCTCTAGTCCATGGGTGAACTACTCTTGTTGCTAAAATCGGGTACTCCTATACTGAGCCATTGCACTCGGGGGACTCGTCCCATGGCATCGATGATCCTGACTTTTTTTTGGAAGCCCTTGGTTTCATGTGTAGATAAAAACCCAAGTGTTAGTCCCTGAAATATAGTAAGGAATTGCAAAATTTGAAGAAAAATTCAAAATTATGAAACTTTGAATTTTTCTTAAATTTTCCATCCCTATAACATTTACTCAGTCATAAGAAGTCTAATTTTTTCACATTCAGTTATGATCAACTTTTAAACACAAATATGGCATACAACACTCTTGGTATTCCTTGAACTTTTCAACTTTTACTTTTGTTTGGGGCATGATCATAGTGTTTTAATTTAAGAACAATGCACCAATTTAAGCTTTTAGGCTAATTTTGGGCTCCCACTTAAAGGTTTGTTGATTGCTATGTATTTTGAATGCAATTTAGTCACTAATAATTGTGAAACAATAAAATCAATTCATAATTGGAAGAATTCAATCAACATCACAATGAATGACAAATAAAACCCAAAGTCTCAAATTAAAAAATCAACCAAAGTCAAGAACCAAAGAATCCCAAGATCAAAATTGAATCCTAGAAACAAATATATGTTTGTAAGTATCAAGAGTGTGTAACCTCCCTAAAAACTTTTAAATCGTATATATAGAGTACAAGGAAACCCTGGGAAACAAATCCTACAAAAGAGGAAAATTGTGTTTGGTGGCCACTTACTAGGCCACCGACGGGCCGTGGGTGGCACTGAAGGACTATAGATGGTCCCACGTAGGTGAAAAGATTCAAAATATTCTAAATACTCTCAGGATTTTTTATTTTTTGAGATAGATTCTTTCACCTATGGGCCGTAGGTGCCCTTCATAGGTCGAGAGGTCAACTTTTTCTACTTTAGATTCTCTGTTTCTCAACTTTTCTGACATATACTCTGGCCCCTAAGCCAAGTAATTAGTACATATGGGTTGTGGGTTACCATGTAGGTAGTCTAAAACATCAACTATCACTCTTTTTCTCTATTTTAGGTCCAAAACCTAATTTCCTGCAAAACATAACTCAAAACACATCACATATAGAACAGACCTAAGTAACTTACATATTTTTATAGTTTTAAGCATCAAAATTTCTATGAAACCATAGCATATTAGGGGCAAAGTTTGATATTATGAGTGGTATGATCCAGTTGTTTAATCTAAAGGGTGTATTGGTTGGTCTATTGACTAATGACGCCAATATGTCATCATGATTTTATTTGGGATTTGAAATTTATATAATTTACCCGGGGTGATTTAAGAATCTTTAATACTCATGTTGTTCCCATTCTCTCATATTGGCAAAGAGACATTATGGTTAGACGAACTACCTGGTCGGTCCATCACTAATTAGAATGAGTTGTAAAACTAGTTCTTGGACCAATTCTTCCTTCCTTATAGAATACTACAATTGAAGGATGAGATTTATAATTTTAGGCAATTGCATTGATGAACCATTGTACGAGACATGGTTGAGGTTCAAGAAGTATTTGATGTTGGGCCCAATCATAGACTTTCAAGAGCAATCTACTAGAGTTATTCTTAGAGCCTAGAATACCAATACTAAAATTGTTGTTGATGCTATTACTGGTGGGGATTTCATGAGACTTCATTCAGAGTTAGCGGTGTAAATTTCAGATTAGGTCTATAATACCAATCAATTATAGCATACTCGAGAGGTAGAAATAGGAGCTGATATCTATACTATCAGTACTTCCACTAAATAAAGTATTCTAGATGACACAATGGCTCAAGAGGTTTCATAAATGAGGATGACAATCATGTTACTAACCAAGTAAGTCAAAACTATGAATTCAAAAAAGGTGAATGATGTGGGTGCACAAGGTAAAGATCCTAGGTTGTATGATTTTGATATTAAAGAGAAAGAAAAGTACCTAGATTGAGAGAAGGAAGGTTTTTTAGCCATGGGCCAAGGGTCCACTCAAGACTTTTGGAACATGAGTCGAGGGAATGAAGGTTCAAACTATTGTGGGGACAAATATGGGGATCGAAGAAGAGAGATAGATGGTGACTGGAAGCAAAAGGATGACTACAAGAAAAGAGTGGTGCTTATGTTCTGCAAAGGAATAAAGATAATAATTCTAGAATGGAAGTAATGTTGTTGAAGCTAGTTAAGGTTCAAGAGAGCCAAGAGATTTTCCTTGAAGTGATTTAGGTTAAGGTTTAACAGAGTTAAGAGAGTTGCCTTAAGGAGATTAAGGCAGATATCTCATGTCTAAGCCAAAAAATGTAAATGTATGCTACTGCAATTAAGCATCTTGAGTAGCAATTTGGTTAGATATTAGCTACATTGAATCTGTGTCAGCCAGACACTCTTTCAAGAAATAATGTACAACATCTCAAGAATAACACTCACTATTTAGCTATTACTACTCGGAGTCGTAAGACCATTATTGACCCTCTATGCCTATGGTTGATGAAGTTCGGGATGATGTTGTGATGATGCACCCAAAGTGAAAACTAAATAGTTAGCATATAATGGTGAGACATCACAAAAATTGATAGGTTTAGAAACACAAGCTGAGAATGATAAAGAAAACGGTAAAGAGGCCAAACCAATTTTAATTCTATTACATGACCCCTCCCCCCCATTTCTTTCCCAAAGGTTGAAACAGAATAAAAGAAGGGAGGTATAAAAATTTATTGCTATGCTAAAAGAGTTGACATTGAACATCCCTCTTATTGAGCGTGATAATTCTCAAACTACACCTCTCAATGAGAATGTAAGGAATCATTGTTAATATAAAACCCAACTAGGTTGGGGTCGAATCCCATAGGGAATATGGTGAAAACGTAAGTCGTTTGCCAATTAATCAACTAATAGTTGGATGTTTCAATAAATGTGGGGTTTTTAGTTTAACAAGCAATTTTTGGTTACGTTAGTTTCAGTGTTCGTAATCAAGAGTTTATGAAAACTTAGAATTATGTTCACTAGGGATTTTGGTACTTGACAGATGCTACTAGTGGTTCAGGATTCTCACGGTAGGTAGGACAATAAGTTATATTTATCGAAGTTATGCTTAAATGTATATCAACCTACTTAAGAATTTAATTACCTAATCCTCTCGTACTTAGGGAATTTATATTCACTACCCAGATTTTACCTCAGGTTAACCATCCTTGTTACAACGCTGATTATTAAACGGATTATTTCCAAGTCCCTATTGATAATTCACTTTCTACTATATCTGATTTCTTTCTCAAGTAAATCAAAGTAGGTTTTATCTATTGTTTGCAACCAACAGACGTTAATTAAAACCTCAGAATTATAAAAAAAGTACTACCACCTTTCGAATCCTGATCACTCAATACCTTATCAGGACTTAACCCTAGATCCCATAATTTAGGTTAAAGGAATTTAGCCGCTCATGACATAAAAATTAAAGAAACTAGATGAAATATTGCTTTGAAAGTTAAACATACCACAAGATGAATAGAAACTAGAGATTCTCAGATTAAATCACTAAGGAAATCCAAAAATAATGAATATAATATCTTCAACATAATTGCTCTCTCAAACCAAAAGTAGAGATAGAAATATGAAAGTATATTGCTCAAAACTCAATGTGTCGAACTCTCAAGAAAACCCTAAAACAAAGATTCAAATAGTTCACCCTAATTATGGAAACAAAATAATAGAATTCTGAAATCCCTTGAATTAGGTGATGACATTTGTGATAGCCTATCAAGAGGCTGACGACTTATCACAAATGTCATCAGCTCCTTCTTCAGTTTTGGCTCTTCATGTTAAAGGCTGACGACAAACTCGATAACTTACTAGCTTTGTGATGGCCTATCACAAAATGTCATCAAAGCTCTACTTAATTTCTCCTGTGCTGCCTCAGGCTGACAATATTCTTGATAGCTTATCAGACCCTTGACGAATTATCATAAAATGTCATCATATCTTTCAACTTAGGCCAATTCTCTATTTACTACTGACGACGAACTTGATAACTTATCATAGGGTTAAAGACTTATCACAAATGTCATCAGCCCCACTTGTCTTCAGATATCTTCAGATTTCAACTTCTTTGCTTCCATTCTTGTTGGTTCTTTACCATATCAGCTTAAACTGCAAAATCAAACATAAACCAATCAAAAACGAAAAAAGTTGCTTAAGACATCGCAATTATTCTTAGTTAAAAGCCTCAATTGTGTTAGCGTTAGCTCACACATCAACACCCTCAACTTAAAACAAATGTTTTTCCTCAAGCAACTCAACACAACTAAGAGATTACAAGGTACATTTGGCAGTCAATCATCCATATCATCTCAAAACACTTTCACCATCTCTTAGGTCAGTTAATTCAAGAACAATGAAGAACACCAATGCAACACGTAGGATTCAAGATACGACATCAATTTAGTTTTAACAACCATGCATAGACCAGTATTACACCACTTGGATAAGTCAGTAACTTGAAATGTAACTAGTGTGACCTCACAGCAAAAAAATCCCGCTCCTCTCATATCAAGAATTATATATGTAACCATGGGCACAAACAAAACACTTACTCTCAGAACGAAGTTCCAATCAGTGTATGTCATGTACCATAGGCTTTCCCTTATATTCATTACCCAGATCTTCAGATAGGTTAGCTAGGATCATTATAGGACTTCTCTTGGGCTTGTAATGTAGACTAGAGGCTGGTATGATACTCGATGGTATTTAAAGTGACTAATCCTCCTTGATACTACAATAGCTTTTTGGGGTTTCACTTATTAGCCTTTTCTGCTCTTCTCTTTTCTTGATCATACTTATTTAGGATGGGTGCAATCTTTTCTCAATTACTTAATCTTTTTCACAATTTTTCTTTTCCTTGCTCATTTCCTCTGCACCGATCTTTTTGGACTTTTATTTTATGCTATCTTTCTTCATACTCATTCTAAATCACACACCTCTATGATAGCCGCCCTCAACTTAGTCTATTTGCCTAAGTGAAGGAGCATCGTGTCCAAGGAAGACCAGGGCCAAAAAAGGTCAATTATGATCTAAATGAGAAGGTGACAGGTGTCATACGAAGAAATAGGCTAATTAGGCTCAAAATAGGGATCAAGGGATATTATGCACATAGGGAAAGTCATTTAGGCTAAAGTAAGTTAAAATTAAAATGGCCTATATTCCTTTCCTAACCCCTATCCTTCAACCAAGGTAAGGCTAACTAGGCAAGTTCTGAATTCAGCATACAAAGGGAACTAAGTAGTTGCCCACACATTCATAAGCTATAACTCATTCAGTTCATGGAGCTATTTAGGAATGATTATTATGTTACTAGAACTAATGCCATACAAAGATGCATAGTGGTCACTGATGTGCGAGCATATGCTAACACATTTGAGGCTTTTAATTCTAAATAATTGAAAGGTCTGGAGCAACTTTTGTTATTTTTGATTAGTTTATGTTTAATTTTGTAGTTTAAGTAGAGATAATAGTGAACCAATAATAATGGAAGAAAAAAGGTTAAAATTTGAAGAAATCTGAAGACAGATGTAACTGATTACATTTGTGATAAGTCGTCAGCCCTATGATAAGCTATCAGGTTTATCATTATCAGTGGATAGAAAATTGGCCTAAAGTGGAAGTGTGATGACATTTTGTGATAAGCCGTCAAGGGTCTGATAAGTTATCAAGTTTGTCGTCAGCCTTAAACACGGAATGAGTTCCAGTTGGTAGAATCGATGACATTTTGTAATAGGCCATCATAACGGTGATAAGTCCTCAGGAATGCCTTCAGACTTAGGTAGGACATGAGAATTGGAGAAAAAGTGTGACGACATTTCTAATAAGTCATCACAGTCCTGATAAGCCGTTAGAAGTTGTCGTCAACCTATGATAGGACTAGTGCAGATTTGAAGAAGACTTGGCAATGTTCTGGTAAGTTGTTAGGATTTTGATAAGGCATCACTAATAGTCGTCGTCTATTTCGAGAAAAAGTTGTAACATTGATTTTGTTTCCTTATTTAGGGTAAACTATTTAAAGCTTTGTTTTAGGGTTTTCTAGGGAAAAATTATTATTGAATTATCATTATTATTCCACACAAGGTCTACACCTTGAGTTTTTGATGGAATATTTTGATATTTTCTCTCTTTACTTCTTGAATTTAACAACACAACTATTTTTGAGAGATTATTTTCAGTTTTTTGGATTTTTCCTTTGTGATCTAATCTGCGATTCACTAGTTATTATTCATCTCTGTAAGTTTATCTTTTAAATCATGAATTCAATTATGTGTTTCATTCTTTACATCATGACAGGCTAAACTTCATTAACCTAAGTTATGGGATCTATGGTTAGGTTTTGATGAGGTGCTAAGTACTCAAGATTTAAAAGGTGGTAAGATTTCTTGATAATTATGAAGTTTTAATTAACGTCTGTTGGTTGCAAACAGTACACACACCTACTTTGAATTGCTTGAGAAAGAAATCAAATATAGTAGGAGGTGAATTATCAGCAGGGACTCAGAAATACTTCTTTTAATAATCAACGTTGTAACAAGATTGGTTAACCTAAGGTAAAATCTAGGCAGTAAATAGAAATTTCGTAAGTCCGAGAGGATTAGGGAATTAAATGATTAAGTAGGTTGAGAGACATTTAAGCATAACATTGATAAAGATAGCTTGTCATCCTACCCACTTTGATAATCTTGAATCACTTTTAGTATCTGTCATGTACCAAAAGCCCTAGTGAACATAATTCTGGTTATTTTAGAAACTCTTGATTTAAAAACACCGAAAGTAAAGTGAAAAACAACTTGTTAAACTTGAACCCCCATTTCAAGAAACATTAAACTTTTAGTGCATTAAAATACAAACAACTTGAGTTCACACCATATTCCCTGTGGGATTCGACCCCAACCTAGTTGGGTTTTAAATTGACAACGATATCTTACACCCATTCAAGAGTGTAATTTGAGCTTTATAAAAAATGGTGCCATTGCCGGGGAATACGATTGTAAGATAAAGTTTGTACGGACTAATTGACTATTAATTAAGTTTCCTAGATTTACGTTTATTTGTTGTTTTTGTTTATTTGAAGGATTTTATAGTGTATGCTGAGCACCAAAAATTTTGCAAAAACATTATTATCACTAAATTCAAAACAATAACGAATAGAAAGAATGGCAGAACAGCAAGAGGCTGATATACAGGTAGCCTTAGCTAGAGCTTAGGTGAATATGCAAAATGTCAGGCAACATGCATGATATCCAAACCTTGAGGACGAATATTTGGAGGACGAGGAGTTATTGAACCACGGTAACCCAAGGCATGCTGTGCAGATAGCTGCACAAGTGACACGTAATGTTAATTGGAACCGTCTATTCCAAACAAGACAAGAGTACCAACCGGTATAGTATGATCTGAATGATGATGATAATGATTGCTTGGATGAGGGAGGTATGACAGGTGTAATTATTCCTCTACCATTGGCACCTGGAGATAAGTTTAACATTATGAGTACTATGATCCAACACATCAATCTGAAGGGGTTGTTTGGTGGCCTTCCTGGGGATTATCCGAACCTACCTCTGGTGAATTTTATCACCATTTACAAATCTTTTGATAGCCCAGGAGTTGTCCAGAATGCTATCTGGTTAAGGTTGTTCCTGTTGTCTTTGTCTGGGGAGGCAACATTTTGGCTGAATGATCTTACGCCTGATTCAATCACTCACTGGAGGCAACTGAAAGAAGCGTTCCTAGAATAGGTTTTTCCAGCTTCTAAGAGGGTACAGTTAAGGGGTGAAATCAGTAATTTTAGATAGCTTCCTATTGAAGCTTTGTATGAGACTTGGGAGAGATTCAAGAAAAAGCTAACACAGTTTCTGAACCACAATATGAAAGACCTACACTTGATGGAAACTTTATACAAGGCTCTCAACTCTGTAACAAAGACGATTGTAGATAATGCTGCTGGTGGTTCGTTTGTTGATCTGTCTTCTTAAGATGCCTTAGATATACGAAATAGGATGACCAAATAAAGTCGGGCTTGGCATACTAGAGAGTCTATGGTAGCAAGCCCCACTATTTTTGTTAGTATGTCTGCTGCACAATGCAGGAGAGATGAGGAGCGAGATCAATACATGGCCCATCTAAAGACTCAGATGGACTTTCTCACCAAGCACTTATTATCAGGGAAGACTGAGAAAGTAAAAGTTGTAACATCTCAAGATCGAGTGGATGTAGAGCCTGAAGAAGAGGTAAATTATATTAATAATCAGGTGGTTTTCGAGGCAATAGCTAAGGTAATCAAGGTCGAAACATTTATGAAAAGCCTGGTTACAAAGATAGGGAGCAACAAAAATAGATAAGCAATAATGACTGGAGTGGTTTATATGCTTCCCCTGGAAATCAGGAAACTATTGCAACAATCTCTGGAAAGATGTCCATGGAGGACATGATGAAGAAATTGTTGAAGGGTGTTGAAGCCACCAACTCTGGTGTAACCATCTTGAAGACCGATCTGAAATCTATCAGTTAGATGGTGCACTCACACTCCACTGCCATCAAACAGTTGGAGCAGTAGATAAGCCAACTTCCGCTGCATTTAACTAGAGAAAGAGTGGAACATTACCAAGTGATACGGTTCAGAATCTATGGACTGATGTCTTATGTATGGCGATTATCACTAGGAGTAGTAATATATTACCTGGCCTTTCTGTGGGAAAATTTATAGATGGTGAGGTAGTTGTTGATGAATCCAAAGAAAGCAATCTAGTAGAGTCTGAGAAGATAGATAGTTTTGTTAATTCTTTGGAAAAGGAAGGAGAAAAGAAAGAAGAAGTGGTGTTGAAAAATATCCAAAAAGCACCACCTCCCTTTCCTCAATGATTGAAGAAGAAGGCTGATGATACAAAATACAGCAAATTTATTGCAATGCTCAAGCAATTGACAATAAATGTGCCTTTGGTTGAGGCACTTGAGCAAATGCCGGGATACGCAAAATTCATGAAGGACCTTGGGACTAAGAAAAGAGCTGTGAGCTACGAATTGGAGGAAAATCTCCACCATTGTAGTGCTATTTCTACAAGGACCTTGTTGCAGAAAAAGCCAAACCCGGGCACATTCACTATTCCCTGTACAATTAGGACTATGGAATTTGCCAAGGCATTATATGATCTAGGATCAAGAGTTAATTTTATGCCACTAACTATGTATAGAAAGTTGGGTTTGGGAAATACCACACCCACCAACATGCGACTCATGATGGCGGATAGGTCAGTAAAGCGACATATTGGCATTCTGTATAATGTGTTCGTAAAGGTGTCCAACTTTATATTCCCTATAGACTTCATCATTCTGGATTACAAGGTAGACATCGAGGTGCCCATAATTTTGGGTCGACCATTCTCGCAACTGGAAGTGTGTTGATTGATTTGAGAGTGAATGAGCTCTTATTCAGGATGAATGATGAAGTGGTCCAGTTTGATGTGGGTAATTCAATGAAGAAACATGAAGAAATAAGTGTGTTATCAGTAGCTGATATGTATTATGAGGACAAACATAAAGTGTACATAGTTGAGCAACTTGTTATCGAACCTTTGGCCACAATTATAATGAATTATAATAGTGAAGGCATCGGGGAGTTTGAAAAGACCATTTGTGCTTTGATAGGAATGGGTTCATACCCTTATGCTCCTAAAAATATAAACCTTGACCTTGATAATTTTCCAACACCACCAGCCAAGCCATCTATTGAGGAACCTCCGATGTTGGAATTGAAAAAACTACCTGGACACTTACGGTACGTGTTTCTAGGCAACGGGAACACGTTACCTATCATTATTGCGGCTGATTTTGATGAGAAATAGGTAAACACACTTATTACATTACTTCAGATGCATAAGAGAGCTATAGGATGAACCATTACAGATATTATTGGCATTCCCCCGGGCATCTGTACGTATAAAATTCAACTTTAGGAAGATTTTATTCCAACCATAGAGCATCATCGCCATCTTAACCAACCAATGCAAGAGATGGTTAAGGAGGAGATTATTAAGTACTTAGATGCAGAAGTGGTTTACCCTATTTCTGATAGCGAGTGGGTGAACCCAGTTCAATACGTGCTCAAAAAGAGGGGCATGGTGGTTGCTAATGAAAGGAATGAGTTGATTCCACTCAGGCCTATAATTGGGTGGAGAGTTTGCATGGACTACCGAAAGGTAAATTGTTGGACTCTGAAAGGCCACTTTGCCCTTTATGGACCAAATGCTTGATCGATTGGCTGAAAAGGGGTGTTATTACTTCTTGGATGGTTATTCCAGATACAACCTAATCTATATTGCTCCTGAAGATCAGGAGAAGACGACATTCACATGCCCATATGGCACATTTGCATTTAAAAGGATGCCATTTCGGCTATGCAATGCACCTGCCACTTTTCAATGGTGTATGATGTCTATCTTTTCAGACATGGTGGAGGACACCATAGAGGTATTCATGGATGATTTCTCTGTGGTGGGTGATTCATTCGAGATGTGTTTGGCAAATCTAAATCTAGCCTTTCAGAGATGTGTTGAATTTAATTTGCTGCTTAACTGGGAAAAATGTCATTTCATGGTAAAGAAGGTCATTGTTCTTGGCCATAAAATTTCCAAAAAAGGGATAGAAGTTGATCGAGCAAAAGTGGAAGTTATTGAGAAACTACCCCCTCCCATTTTAATAAAGGGAGTGCATAATTTTCTTGGACATGCTGGCTTTTATCAAAGATTTATAAAAGGCTTCTCAAAGATTACAATCCACTTTTGTAACGCCCCAAGATCCCATCTCAAGACGTCATATGGTGCTTATAGACCTGAAGGACCATAAGCTAAGCCTTTTCTGATATTTGTACCTGTATACTGTATAATATCTGAAATAAAAATGGAAACTTGCCCTAAGGTTCAAAACATGGATACATACTCAAAACTAAAAAACTAAATACTAATACATCCGTCTGAAAAGCCTCTAACTGTCTGAACTGTGGAGTTGATGGGATATGTCCCCAACTACCTCTGTTAACAGAAAATAAACAAAGTCTAAAACAATAGTAGCAAATTAAGACTCATCTTCGAAAGAAGAGGACTCACTATTACTACTAATGACTAGGACCAAACTATTGAGGATAAACTGGATCTTGTGCCTCTGAACCTATGTTGTCAAATAAAACACCATAGCGCAAATGCGTTAGTACAAAAATGTACCAATTATGTAGATGGGCTAGGATAATGCAATGGTTCATGCATGCACAATATCTAAACTGAATAATCATGAAAATGCCACGTGAGAACATATACATGAATGCATAGAACATAAATACAATTATCGCAACTCTAGATACTGAAACTCAGATACCACTTTACTGCAGACTGAAATTACTACTGACACTGAGATACTGAATCACTAACTCATCTGATACTGATAACTGAGGATCTAGATGTGCTTACATCAGTGACTAAATTCTTGGACTTACTGCTTTCAACTGACAGGATTAGAGATCAACCTTTCTAACAGATGATTTCAAAAGCTTTATCAATGATAAGAAATATGATTATATTTGAATCTGACAACCATAATAGTCAATAGAAATATGATACTATGATCAAGCCTGTCTAATGGCATATCTCTGAATATGATATCAAAGAACTATATGTGAGACCAAGTATATCTGATGGGATGGTCCATAAATCAATGGAACTATCTGAGTTCCTCACAATGATAGATAACTGTATCTGATAGTCCTGATTTCTGAAGACTAATTCTGAAATTGAGACTAAATCAAACTGAAACTGAGGGAAGTAGTCACTTAACTGATATTCCCCGACCTACCACAGGTGGTGTCCAACCTGTTCCCCAGTTGGAAGGGGGTCATTACCGTGCCACTAGTAAAGATAACTCTATGTGACCTTTATCTAGTAGGTCCTCAAACGAGAATGGTGGAGCCCTAATCTAGCAGGTCAAGCCATCTTATCTACCCTCATCTAGCAGGTATGATGTCTCTCATACACTTTTAACTAATAGGTGTGATGTCTAAACCTATGCTAGCTATATAGTTCTCAAGAATAAGGATTGCTTCTAAGAATCACACCCTCTACTAGTAGGTGAGATCCCATCCTTGAGCTTGCTTGGTGCTAGTTTCTACTTCTAACTGGAAGACTCAGAATGGAATTCTCAACTGAACACTGGTTGAACTGAATCTGACACTGATCATATTACTCAAAAGATCTGACTGATTTACACTGAGATCACTTGGTTCCGTATCTGACGAAAAAGATATAGAATTATAGTATTTGACTAACAATACAGATTTTGAATAGATTACTCAAATTGCTTCTGAGATTAGGATTGAATCACTTGAATACTATTAGAATTGAGCTGATTATAGGACTGAGGCTAGATTACTAGCGATACAGAAATTACAGAGATAACTGAGATTACTGAGCTTTCTTAAGTTCTAACTTGTCTGAGGATATAGAGTTCTATAGTTCACTGAGTTCTAAGAATCATGGCTATACTGCAGTTATCGATAAACTGACACGGGCTCTAGACAACAGCTCTATTGTCGGGTATAAACACCCCCAGGACTCGATAGCGTAAAAGTACAGCATAATTATTCATTCATCATCACAATCATTCATTTATCATCATAATCATTCATGCATCATCATCATAATCATAAAATCATCTTCCCAATTATTAACACAACTCTTCAAGTAATTAGGAATCACAAACGTCTATTCATCATTATAGTCGTCAAAGGGTTACTTTAACCATCTCGAAATCATAATTATATAATAATGTAGGGGAAACATGATACTAGATTGTACTCCAATCAACAAGATCTTACATTAAGTACTTCATACCTATATAGGTCTTGTTAGGTATTTGGATATCACTTGATTTAGGGAAAACTTCACACTCACACGTCATTATTTACTTACTAACCACTTGACATGCATTAAAATCTTAGCATACATGAAAGAGCATAAAATTGAGGAATTTACAATTATCATATCTCGACTTGTTCACTAGGGTCTTTCAACAACCATTAGACACAACCAATTTTACACCTACTTGGGGATTTCATGCTATATTGGCACATTTTACTCACTAAGTCATGCATGGACTAGCTCACAATTTGGGGTTTCCTATTCAACATACTATAGTGTAATACCCCAGAAAATTTTTCATTAAAATTTAATGTGTAAACGTGTTGGGCTCTATATTCTAGAATGAATTATAAATTTTTTGTGTGAAATATCTTAGATTATGACCCACCAATGCATAGAGTGTCGAATAAGCTTTCCAACTATATATGGATCATCCAAAATGTACACCCGAGCGATGAGTTATGAATATTTTGATTAAATCATGAATAGTAGTGAACAGTAAAATGTGCAGGAAAAAGTATTGAGGCCTGGCGTATTTTTGCTCCAACTTTAAACAATCATAACTCCTTTTACATAATGATCTGACTGATATACTATATATCCACAAAAAGATCTGCGAGTCTTCTTTCCAATGAAGTTGGTTTCATCCAATTTGTCTATCGGAGAAAAAGGTTATGGTCGATCTACTTCAACCTATCAAAAGCGAATTTTTGAGTCAACTTCAAATGATCATAAATTCTCGTACAAAATGATCTGGGTGAGATACTATATATTAATAGAAATATATGAGAGTCTTCTTTCTAACGAAATTAGTTTCATCCAATTTGGATATCAAAGTAAAACGTTATGTTTGATCTACTTCAGACTATAAAAATAGTCCACCAAAAGACAAATTCAAGAATTATTTGATTTTTAAGGGCGTTTTGGTCATTCCCCTTCATACAAAATCAATCCAAACTCTATATTAAAGCCTACTAGAAGTATTATATGTTATATTTCATCAAATTTCCTCAAAAAGAAAACCCTAAGCTCCTACATCCAACTTCAAGAACCTAGAAAGTTCAACATTAATTCTGTAAATTTATTCATGATTCCAAGTTCCTAGTTTAAGAACTCCAAGAAACATCATTCAAAGGCATGATTAACATCTCAAAAATGAGTATCGATCTAAAGTTCATCATTCAAGGTATGTGGGGTTTTCAACAAGAACTCTCTTTCGTTCTTGTGCCCAAAAGTAATTTTCTTTACAAAGGCATAATTTTTATTTGATTTTTACGAATTTGAATCATGAACCCATATCTTCTGATGATTATTATGAAATCTTGATATTTATGATTTTGAAAGATGAATTTACATGTGTGGAGATATAAAGCATGAATCTTGAACAATATTTATCATGATTTTGATATTTGGGTCGTGAATCCACATTGGAAATTGTGTTTTTTTTAGAAAGTGTGTGTTATAAGCATGTTGATGTTTAACATTTGAGATATTTTGAATGATTTGACCTTTTAGTCTTAATAGAGTAATTTTTAGCTCGAGTGTGAAAGAAATCCACAACGTGGTTGATTTTGATAGATGAGAAGCATGATGCTCCCGATGTTATTTAAATATTACTGAAATTGTTTTGTTTTGGATTATCTTTGACATGATCTGATCTATGTCCGAGACAAATCTTTATCACCGAGTAGGAGGTATAAAGCGACCTTACTTCCCTAGAACTACGTGCCCCCGTAGGAGTGAGCCGGAGGTTGATTTATATAGTGATCACTAGTTTGTGTGGATTCGATACCAATAGTCCTACTCCGATGGCAAGGATAGGATGGCTCTCCCCAACGTGGGTTGTACGTTAGACTCCATGTAGCTCATCTGGTTTATGTCAGTTATAGGATCTCCCAGTGTGTGCATGTTTTCTTGTATCTATGGTGAATGGTAAAGTGATTTGAAAGTGGAATTGCGAAAGTTATTCTCTTGAAAGATTTAAATGATATTTACATTATGAGAATTGATATTCCTAATGAACTGAAAGTGATTGACAAATTATATGATGACTCACATGATGATGATGTTTATACAACTACATACACCCTCATACACTCAGTTTCTTTCCATGGTACTGACCCACATCTTCGGATGTGGGTTGTATTTTCTCAAAATATAGGTTTAGGTGCTCAGTTCTAGGTTCGACAGTGATTCTTTAGGCATGCTAATTTGCATCCTCTGTTGTGGTGAGTCCTCATGTTCCAAGGACGTGATG
The DNA here is from genome assembly GCF_002878395.1 of Capsicum annuum. Classification (NCBI taxonomy): domain Eukaryota; kingdom Viridiplantae; phylum Streptophyta; class Magnoliopsida; order Solanales; family Solanaceae; genus Capsicum; species Capsicum annuum. The sequence goes on along the minus strand of NC_061119.1, from coordinate 123,898,318 downwards.
TCTGATGTTGGTTTCACAGAATCATTTACATTTGATAACTGAGTATGAGTTAGTTGGGGCATGTCTCAATGGCTCGGTGGTTTCATTGATTTTCTTAGATGCTTGTTAGACTAGTATAGATGTTGGGAGTTGACTATTAAGTCATATTTTGTTATCTTTCTGAAATTCTTTTATTCTTAGATGATGATTACTCTATTGATATTTGAGGGTTATTTATTAAAATTCTGTTGATTTGTGTTGAACTGAATGAAAATGGCTCAAAGGGTTAGCTTGGGGCTACTCATAGCCTCAAGCATCGTGTGATGCTCAGAAACCTATTTTTCGAGGCGTTACAAACTTGGTATCAGAGCCTAAGTTTTTAAGGTGTCCTACAGAGTCTGACAAGCCGCGTTAAGTAGATTCTTGATCATTGGTGTGTAGCATGTCACATCTATGAGCAAGAGGCTATAAGACGTTTTAGAAAAAAGTGTGATATTGTCTTTTAGAAGTATATCATGCTTAAAGTATCTTTCTCTGCTATTGATTTATGCTTTCCTCTTTCAGAAATATACCTCCATGTTGAGCGAGAAGAAATAATGATTTAAGCAACCTCAACCCGCTAACCCATTGAATGAAAATATGTCTCATGCTGAATTTCGAGCAGCCTTTCAGTCGCTGGCCCAAGGTTTTACTACAAACTTTCAGGCCAACCTGGCCCCAGCTCCACAGTAGTAGGGAGGTGATTCAGCTGCTGCCAGGTTCCGCGACTTTATGCCGATGAATCCATCGGAATTCTATGGGTCCAAGTCTGATGAGGATCCATGGTTGTTTTTAGAGGAGGTGCGGAAGATTAGTCAGGTGATGCATGTATCTAAGGAACATAGTGTGGAGTTGGCTGTGTATAGGTTGAAAGACCTTGCTTATGAATTGGTTGTTGCTTGGAGGAAAGGTATAGGTGAGGGAGTTGTCCCTACAACTTGGCAAGAGTTCCAAGATGCATTCCTCAATAAGTTTTTCCCTTTGGAGATGAGAAAGGCAAACATGGAAGAGTTTATAAACCTAAGACAGGGATCTATGTTTGTTAGGGAGTATTTTCTAAAGTTCAATTAGTCGGCCAAGTATGCTCCTGACTTAGTAGTTGATAATCGGGCTAGTATAAGTAAGTTTGTGACTGGAGTGTCTAGTTATATGGTTAAGGAGTGTAGGTCTGCTATGCTGAATAGTGAGATGAATCTTTATAGGTTGATTACTCATGCCTAATAGATTGAGGCAGACAAGATTGAGAGAGATAGAATAAGAGAGAATAAGAGAGCTAGGTCCGAGCAGCACGGACAGGGTCAGACTAGATCGCAAAAGGGAGTCACCCTCAGTATTAGGATCGTTCGTCTATGCCAGCACCATCATCTGCTAGTTCTCCCATGCCTAGAGGTAGGCAGGAGCAAGGTAGCAGGTTATATGCATCCAGGTCCCAGTACAGTGCTGGCAGTAAGCCAAATTATCCCCTGTGTCCTAAGTGTGGTAGGTCTTATTTAGGTTAGTGTTGCGATGAGAAGAGGGGTTATTTTTGGTGTGGTGACATGGGTTACAGAGTTACAGATTGTCCACAAGATAGACAAGGGCATCTTTACTATCTCCCTCAGACCTAGACTCAGACTATTAGTGCTCCAGTTCCAGTGACTCGCCCAGCCCCAGCTCAGGGCACCTCTTCTAGTAATGCTGGTAGGCAGCACCAGAATAGATTCAATGCTTTACCATCCCACTAGAAACAGGAGGACTCTCCCGATGTTGTTACTTGTATACTTCGTATATTTCAGTTTGATGTCTATGCTCTGTTGGATCCTGGATCCAGTTTCTCATATGTTACACCTTTGATTGCTGTGAATTTTGAATTGAGTCCTGAGATTATTCCTGAGCCTATCCTAGTTTCTACCCCAGTGGGTGATTCGATTATTGCCCAGAAAGTGTATAAAAAGTGTCCTATTACCGTTCTTCATAGAGTCTTATTGGCTGATCTGATTGAGTTAGACATGGTAGATTTTGATATGATTCTGGGTATGGACTGGTTGTATTCTTCTTATGCCTCTATTGATTATCGGACCTGAGTGGTCAAGTTTCAGTTCTCGGGTGCATCCATGTTTGAGTGGTCTGGGAATTCTGTGTTACCCAAGAGTCATTTTATCTCTTACATCAAAGCTAGAAAGCTTATTTCCAAGCGGTGAATTTACCATTTGGTTAGAGTCAAAGACACTAAGTCTGAGACTCCAACTCTCCAGTCTGTTAATGTTGTCAATGAGTTTTTTGATGTTTTTTTGGATGATCTCCCAGGAATACCTCCTAATAGAGAGATAGAGTTCGAGATTGATCTTCTTCCTGATACTCAGCCCATTTCTATTCCTCCTTATCGTATGGCTCCTATAGAACTTAAGGAGTTGAAAGAGCAAATCAAATATCTACTAGAAAAGGGTTTCATAAGGCCCAGTGTTTCTCCTTGGGGTGCTCCTGTCTTGTTTGTGAGAAAAATAGATGGCTCTTTGCGTATGTGCATTGATTACCGCTAACTGAATAAAGTCACTATCAAATATAAGTACCCCCTTCCGAGAATAGATGATTTGTTAGACCAATTGCAAGGTGCAAGTTATTTCTCAAAGATAGACCTTCGTTCCGGCTATCATCAACTCAAAATTAGGGAGTGTGACATCCCAAAAACTGCTTTCCAAACTCGTTATGGATAGTTTGAGTTTTTTGTTATGTCTTTCGAGTTAACTAATGCCCCAGCAACTTTCATGGACCTCATGAACCGAGTGTTCAGACCATATCTAGATATGTCTATCATAGTGTTCATCGATGATATACGGGTGTACTCTCATAGTGAGGATGAACATTCTGATCATCTCCGAACTATCTTGCAAACCCTTAGAGATCACAAGTTTTTTGCCAAGTTCAGTAAGTGTGAGTTTAGGCTAAGGTTAGTTGCTTTTCTGCGTCATATCATTTCTTTCGAAGGTATTAGAGTTGATCCCCAAAAGACCAAAGCTATTAAAAATTGGCCTAGACCTATTTGTCCGACTGATATCCAAACTTTCTTGGGCTTAGCTAGCTATTACCACTGTTTTGTTGATGGTTTATCCTCTATAGCATCTCCTATGACTCGGTTGACCCAAAAAAAAGTGATGTTCTTATAGTCCGAATCTTGTGAGAAGAGTTTTCAGGAGTTGAAGACTCGACTTACTTCAACCCTTGTTTTGACTTTTTCTGATAGTGTTGATGGTTTTGTGGTGTACTATGATTCTTCGAGAGTTGGGTTAAGTTGCGTATTGATGCAGAAGGGTAAAGTGATAGCTTATGATTCTAAATAGTTAAAACCCCATGAGAAAAATTACCCCACCCATGACCTTAAGTTGGCTGCTATTGTGTTTGCTTTCAAAATCTGGAGACACTATTTGTATGGTGTCCATGTTGATGTTTTCACTGATCATAAGAGTCTGTAGTATGTGTTTACCTAGAGAGAATTGAATCTTAGGCAGAGACAATGGTTAGAATTATTAAAGGACTATGATATGAGTGTGCTGTACCATCAGGGCAAAGCCAATATTGTGGCGGATGCCTTAAGTAGAGTGTCCATAGGTCGTGTTTTGCATGTGGTAGAAGGTAAGAAAGAGTTGGCTCGTAATGTACATCGTTTGGCTAGATTGAGGGTTAGGTTGTTTGACTCTGCTGAAGGTAGTATAGGGGTTCAGAGTAGTTCCGAATCCTCCTTGGCTTCGGAAGTAAAGAAAAAGCAATACTTAGATACTAGTTTGGTCAGACTGAAGGAGTCAGTCAAGGACCAAAAAGTAAAGGTTTTCTCCCAAGGGAGAGATGGTGTATTGAGATTGCAGGGTAAATTGTGTGTCTCAAATGTTGATGATATGAGATAGAGGATTATGGCTGAAGCGCATGGGGCGCGATATTCTATTCATCCTGGTGCCACCAAGATGTACCAAGACTTGCGGGAAATCTATTGGTGGAGTGGCATGAAGAAAGATATAGCAGTGTTTGTACCTAAGTGTGCAACATGCCAACAGGTTAAGGTTGAATACCAAAGACCTGGTGGTATGATGCAAAAGTTTAGTATTCCTACCTGGAAGTAGGAAGAGATAAATATGGACTTCGTGATTGGTTTACCTCCTTCCCGATGTCATCATGATTCCTTTTGGGTTGTGGTTGATAGGTTGACTAAGTCTTCTCATTTCTTGCCTGTTTATACTTCATATACTGCTGAGGATTATGCTAGATTGTATATCCAAGAGCTAGTCAGACTGCATGGAGTTCCCTTGTCTATTATTTTGGATTGGGGTACTCAGTTCACTTCGCAATTTTGGCAAGCTTTTCAGAAGGGTCTTGGTACCCAAGTGCTTTTGAGTTTTACTTTTCATACGCAGACCGATGGTCAGGCTAAGCGGACCATCCAGACCTTAGAGGATATGTTGAGAGCTTGTGCACTTGACTTTAAGGAAAGTTGGGATGATCACTTACCATTGGTAGAGTTTGCTTACAATAACAATTTCCACTCTAGTATTGGCATGGCTCCGTTTGAAGCCTTATATTGGAGGAAGTGTAGATCACCCATAGGTTGGTTCGAGGTGGGTGAAGCAACTGTGAGTGGTCCTTATTCAGTATTTGAGGCTATGGAAAAATTTAAGTTGATTAGGGAAAGGTTGAAAACTGCGCAGAGTCGTCAGAAGTCATATGCGAATGTTAGAAGGAGAGACCTTGAGTTTGAAGTTAGTGACCTAGTGTATCTAAAAATTTCACCCATGAGGGGGGTGAAGAGATTCATAAAGAAGGGGAAGCGTAGTCCCCGTTATGTTAGTCCTTACTAAATTTTTATTCGTGTTGGTAAGGTAGCTTATGAGGTCGAGTTGCCTTCCGAGTTGTCCTCTGTTCATCCAATATTCCATGTCTCCATGCTTAGAAAGCAAATTAGCGATGCTGTGGTAGTGGATTCCTCTGTGAGTGGTGACATTCAAGAAAATCTTTCTTTTGATGAGATTCCTGTTGAGATTCTTGATTTCAGTGTCCGAAGACTAAGGAACAAAGAAGTTCCCTTGGTCAAGGTGTTGTGGCGAAACCAATATGTTGAGGGTGCAACTTGGGAAGCTGAGGAGGATATGCGATCCAAGTACCAACACCTATTTTTTGTGAACTCCGATCAAGCCGAAGGTACCGTTCTTTCCTAAATCATGCACTTTTGATAAAAGTTGCAGCAGTTCAGCTGTCATTTATTATGTGTTCAGCTGTAGTTTCTTGAATTTACGCATTCTATGTTGCATTCGGAGTGAGAAACGATGTGGTGATGAGTCTAACGAATGGTTTCAGCTGTATTCTCAAATCTCTATCTAATCTTGCCATGTCTAGCATCATTCGAGGACGAGTTTTTCCAAGGGGCGAATGATGTAATACCCCGAGAAATTTTTCGTTGAAATTTTGTGCGTAAACGTGTTGGGTTCTATCTTTTAGAATGAATTATAAAATTTTCATTTGGAATGTCTTATATTATGACCCATCATTGTTTAGAGTATCGAATAAGCTTTCCAACGATATGTGGATCATCCAAAACGTACACCCGAGCGACGAGTTATGTACATTCCGATAGAACCATGAATAGTAGTGAACAGTAAAACGTGCAGGAAAGAGTACTGAGGCCTGGCGTATTTTTGCTCCAAATTTAAATGATCATAAATCCTTGTACATAATGATCTAGTTTATCTACTATATATCAACGGAAAGCTCTGCGATTCCTCTTTCCAATGAAATTGGTTTCATCCAATTTGACTATCGGAGCAAAAAGTTATGGTCGATCTACTTCAGCCTATCAAAAGCAAATTTTTGGGTCAACTTCAAAAGATCATAACTCTCGTACACAATGATCTGGGTAAGATACTATATATAAACGAAAAGATATGAGAGTCCTTTTTCTAATGAAATTGGTTTTATCCAATTTGGATATTGCATTAAAACGTTATGGTTGATCTACTTCAGACTATCAAAACAGTCCACCAAAGGACAGATTCGAGAATTATTTGATTTTTAGAAGCATTTTGGTCATTCCCCTTACCCAAAATCCATCCAAACCCTATATTAAAGCCTATTAGAAACATTATATGTTATATTTCCTCAAATTCCCTCAAAAAGAAAACCCTAAGCTCCTACATCCAACTTCAAGAACCTCCAATGTTCACCATTAATTCTACAAATTTATTCAAGATTCCAAGTTCCTAGTTCAAGAACTCAAGAACCATCATTCAAAGGCACGATTAACATCTCAAAAATGAGTATCGATCTAAAGTTCATCATTCAAGGTATGTGGGGGTTTTCAACAAGAACTCTCTTTCGTTCTTGTGCCCAAAAGTAATTTTCTTTACAAAGGCATGATCTTTGGTTGATTTTTATGAATTTGAGGAATGAACCCATATCTTATGATGATTATTATGAAATCTTGATGTTTATGATTTTGAAAGATGAATTTACCTGTGTGGAGATATAAAGCATGAATCTTGAATGATATTTATCATGATTTTGATATTTGGGTCGTGAATCCCCATTGGAAATTGTGTTTTTTTGAGAAAGAGTGTGTTATACGCACGTTGATGTTGAATATTTGAGATATTTTGAATATTTGAACTTTTGGTCTTAATGGAGTTGTTTTGAACTCGAGTGTGAAAGAAATCCACAACATGGTTCATTTTGATAGATGGGAAGCATGATGGCTCCCAATATATATTTATATATTAGTGAAACTATTTTGTTGTGGATTGTCTTTGAAATGATCTGAGCTAAGTCCGGGAGAAATCTTTAGCACCGAGTGGGAGGTATAAAGTGACCTTACTTCCCTAGAACTACGTACCCCTAAAGGAGTGAGCCTGAGGCTGATTTATATAGTAATCATTAGTTTGTGTCAATTTGATATCGATAGTCCTACTCCGATGGCAAGGATAGGATGGCTCTCCCCAACGTGGGTTGTACGTTGGACTCCATGTAGCTCGCATGGTTTATGTCGGTTATAGGATCTCCTAGTGTGTGTGTGTTTCCTTGTGTCTATGGTGAATGGTGAAGTGATTTGAAAGTGGAATTGTGAAAGTTATTTTTTCAAAAGATTTAAATGAAATTTACATTATGAGAATTGATATTCTTGATGAGCTGAAAGTGATTGACAAATTATATGATGACTCACATGTGTTATTGTACTTATTTCATCCTCTCATGATTATGATGATTTTCTCTGGGCTATGTGAGTCTATCATACATCCTGCATATTTCTTATAAATATTTATGATAATGATGTTTATATAACTACATACACCCCCATATACTCAGTTCCTTTCTATGGTACTGACCCTCATCTTCGGATGTGGACTACATTTTCCAAGAATGCAGGTTCAGGTGCTCAGTTCCAGGTTCGACAGTGATTCTTCGGGCACGCTGTTCTACATCCACTGTTGTGGTGAGTCCTCATGTTTCAAGGATGTGATGTTTGATGTTGGTTTCACAGAAATATTTACATTTGATTACAGAGTATGAGTCAGTTGGGGCATGTCTCAATGGCTCGCTGGTTTTATAGATTTTCTTAGAGGCTTGTCGGACTAGTATAGATGTTGGGAGTTGATTAATAAGTCGTATTTTGTTATCTTTCTGAAATTCTTTTTTTCTTGGATGATGATTACTCTGTTGATATTTGAGGGTTATTTATGAAAACTCTGTTGATTTTTATTGAACTGAATGAAAATGGCTCAAAGGGTTAGCTTGAGGCTACGAGTAACCTCAAGCACCGTGTGACGCTCCGGGACCCATTTTTCGGGGCATTACATATAGTGGCCCTTATGCTTCACCCAAGCTCTTTATGAAACCTATGGGGAACGTTCTTCACTTATTCAACCATTTCTACACTCAAAAGTCATGAACACATTACATGGAAAAACAACTTCAAGAGGGTCTATCACAAACATCACATGAATTCCACATACTAGGGTCAAAACTCATAACTTTTGTAGGCAAACATAATCAAAACTCAACAACACATTAAACATCCATTTCAACTCATACAAATCATTAACAACTCATAAACATAAAAAAAATTTAGTTTTAAAAAGGGTTCTTGAGCTTCTTGGACGATAGGGACCTAAGAATCAACATCTACATACCTTAACCTTTGAAATTGGATGAAATTTAGTGCTTGAAACTTTATCAACACTTGAAACAAATAAATTCTTGAAGCCCACACTATGAGGAACTTGATTCTTGAAGAAACCTTGAAGAATTTATGGATGAATTTTGGTAGATTAGGGTTCTTGAATGAAAGCCTAGATATTCTTGAGAGAATTGGAAAAAGAATGAAGTTTTCTTCTTTACTTGGATATATATAGAAGGTCAAAATAGGTGGAAAAGACCAAAATACCCTTTTAAAAAAACCCCTTAATTGCTGAAAAAAGATGGCTAACGACATCCGTGACAACTCATCAGACCCGTGATAGGCCATCACGAAATGTCATCACAAAAGGTTTGAATTTTTTATTTTTTACCTAAGGCTGACGACGTCATCAGAAAGTGACGACGTCGTCAGAAATGGCATAAAAAATATGACAGCCCACCAGAAACGTCGTCAGCCTTTTCCAGATTGATATCCTGGAGTAAAATGGCTATAACTCTTTTCTTCGATATCATATTTTGGTGAAATTGGTATCATTGTAAATATAATTCAAATATATTTCATTTGATATATAGAAATCCACCCAGTTCTTCATATACAACGAGTTATGGTCGATTGAAGTTGACCCAAATTTTGATGGTCATAAAACTTAAACGATAGTAAAGTTTTCTACTCGTTGATGAGTTAGGGGACCTCTATGATCTTAATTCATGCTCAAATAGATTCTCACACGATTTCAAAGTAATTCATACTTTGGAGGATATTTCTTAAATATTTTGACTCGGATTTTTGCTTTACCAAATATGCTCTAAAGCTCAGACTGGAAGAGGATTTTATGGGGCATTAAAACTTTGTAAACTTTCAAAGAAAGAAGTGAAGTTATTCTTCGATGATAAATGCTTGAAGGCATTTGAATGGCTTAAAAAGAAGATGGTTGAGGCCCCTATTATTGTTGCACCTGCCTGGTCAAGACCATTTGAGATTATGTGTGATGCCAGTGGTATTGCCCTTGGAGTTGTATTGGGAAAAAAGAAGAACAAACTGTTTCATCTGATATATTATGCCAGCAAAGCACTGAATGGAGCGCAAAAGAATTACACCATCACTAAATAGGAACTTGTGGCCGTAGTTTATGCTTTTGAGAAGTTCAGAGATTATCTTCTTGGTACAAAAGTGGTGTTCCACACCGACCATTCTTCCTTGAAGTATCTGATAGATAAGAAAGATACAAAATCAAGGCTGATTATATGGGTATTGCTACTATAAGAATTTGAGTTTGAGGTCAAAGATAGAAAAGGTTGTGAAAACTAGGTTGCAGATCATCTGTCTAGAATGGAAGGTGAATAGTAAATTAGTGATGAAATGAAGATCAATGTTGCATTCCCTGATGAGGATTTCCTGGCTTCCATTGTGGAAAAATTGCCTTGGTATGTGGATTCTGCAAATTATGTTGTGAGTGAGGTCATCCCAGAAAACCTTTCTTTTCATCAAAGGAAGAAATTCTTGCATGATGTGACTCATTACTTCTGGGATGAACCATATCTTTTTCGGCGATGTGCAGATAATATTATAAGGAGATACGTACCAAAAATTAATGTATTGCACATATTGGAAGTATGACATACTTCCCTAGTTGAGGGTCACCATGTAGGCGACTGAACGGCTAGAAAGGTGTTACAGAGTGGTTATTACTGGCCAACATTATTCAAGGATGCCCATGGGTTTGTGCTGAAATGTGACCAATGTCAGAGGCAGGGGTCAATCTCCAAAAGACATGAGATGCCCTTGACTAAGATGTTTGAAGTGGAATTGTTTGATGTTTGGGGCATTGATTTCATGGGTCCTTTTGTAAGCTCGTATGGGATTAAGTATATCTTAGTTGCTGTTGAATACATCTCAAAATGGGTTGAAGTTGTAGCATTGTCTAATAATAAAGGGAAGAGAGTTATTGCTTTTCTCACGAAGAACATTTTCTCTCGTTTTAGAGTACCATGTACTATTATAAGCGAGGGAGGATCTCATTTTTGTAACAAACCATTTCGAGCAGCTTTAGAAAAATATGGGGTGAAACAGCACTGAGTAGCTACTCCATACCACCTACAAACCAGTAGGCAAGTGGAGGTGTCAAATCGAGAGATTAAAGCCATCTTAGCAAAAATGGTGAATGCTAGCCGAAAAGATTGGTCTCAAAAGATTAATGATGCCCTGTGGGCATATCGGACTGCATTCAAGATACCTATTGGCATGTTACCATTTAAGCTGGTCTATGGAAAAGTTTTTCACCTACCAATAGAGCTGGATTACAAAGCCTTATGGGCGCTCAAAAAGCTGAATTTTAACTGGAAGGAGGCAACAGAGCTAAGACTGGGGAAACTGAATGAGATGGATGAATTCTATCTCAGGGAATATGAATGAACATATTTGCATAAAGAAAATATGAAAAAATACCACGATTGGAGGATAGAGAAATGAGACTTCAAAAAGGGTGACATAGTGCTTCTGTTCAATTCTAGACTCAAATTGTTCCCAGATAAGCTGAAATCTATGTGGTTGGGCCCTTATAAAGTTAGCCAAGTCTACTCATCTGGAGTAATGGAACTTTAAAATGATGACGACAGTACCTTCAAGGTAAATGGGCAGCGTGTCAAGCTTTACATTGGTCTAAAAGAATCAATGAAAAGTGTCACCATTATCTGTCTTGATGAAGTCTAAAGTAATCAAGATACCTGAGTCATGACGCAACATTAAATTAGGCGTTGCATGGGAGGCAACCCATGAGTCCCGGGATTGATACATTCCAGGTGTACTCTTAACCCTTAGTTTAGCTTTATTTTTAATTTTAAGTTGAGGGTGTAGGGTAGGATGTTGTTGTAACAATTTTTGGTAGATAGTTATGAGTAATACATGTACTTGAGGCAGTTAGCTTATTTTGTGACTTTTGAGAACCTCTCCATTGATCTGAGTTTATAACTGTGTGAATTGTATTTATTTGTGACTGTGGTGCATCTTTCTGTGGCCTTAGTCTGGCAACTTGATGATTTTTACTGAATAAATTGTGTGAATCAGATAAGTAGTGATATGTGATACACTTGTGTGCCATGTGTGTGTGAGGTCTTACTCAGCTCCTGCTATATGCCAAATCTAGAACTTACCCTGTTAGTCATGCCTAGGTTGTAGGATAGGGGTTAGGAAAGGATCATAGGCTATTTTTGATTGTAACCCACTTTTAGCATAAATAACCTTCCCAATGTGAATAATATCCCTTGATCCCTGATTTGAGCCTATATGCCTATTTTTTCTTGTGAAACCTCTCACCTTCCCGTTTACCTCACAATGAACCTATTTTGGCCCTGGTCCTCCTTGGATATTATGCACCTTGACTTAGGCAAACAACCTAAGTTGAGGGTAGCTATCATAGGGGTACATGATGCAAAATGGGCATGAAGAGAGGTAGAATAAGAGAAAAGAATAAAAAGTTGGTTGCGGTGAAAAAGGAATAAGAAAAGAGAAAGTTGTGTTAAAGTTGATAAAAAGATAATATGATGATTGAAACGACCTCATCCATCTTGAGCATGTGTGATCTATAAAATAAGAGGAAGAAAAGAAGGTTTAGAAGTAAAACCCTAAGAATTTAGTATAGTGTCAAGGAGGCATAGTCACTCTAAAATATCCATGAATATCATACCATCCCTTAGCCTACATTACAAGCCTAAGAAAAGCCCTAAAGTGATCCTAACTAACCTACCTAAAGATTTGGGTACAGACTATAAGGGCAAGCCTATGGCATTTGACATGTAGTGTTTGGAACTTCATTCTGAGAGTAAGACTTATGATTATCCCTATGTTTATGTATGTGAATTCTGATATGAGTGAAAAGGGGATTTCTTTGTTATGAGGGCACATTGGGTATGGCATGATTGTTATTGCTGAATTTTTGCCGTATCTTGATACTTGCAAGTTGCATGATTGTTCTTCAAAACATCAACAGTGAGTTTTAAATTGACTGACCTTGGAGATGGTGAAATTATTCTGAACTAATATGAGTAGTTAGCTGCCAAATTGTACTTTGTATTCTCTTAGTCATGTTTTGGTTTCTTGAGGACAAGCAATTGTTTTAAGTTAAGGGTGTTGATGTCTGAGCATATGCTAACACATTTGAGGCTTTTAACTCTAAATAATTGCAAGGTCTCGAGCAACTTTAGTTATTTTTTATTAGTTTATGTTTGATATTGTAGTTTACACGTCATAACATCACAAAGAAAGAAAAAAAAGAATGATACATTAAATAGTTGGGTCCATAAAAGCCTTCAAAAAGGAGTCGAGCCTCTACGAGTAAATCTAGACTCTTTCACTACAGATCTACTCAGAATTGGAGATGATGTTACAGTACAAGAGCTGCAAGTATAGAAAGATACAGATAACTCTAAATTATTACATGTATATGGAGATAATTTGAATTAATCAGCACAATACAGTCCAAGAACGTGAAGATCGAAAGTTGAATCATTAAAAAAAGAAGACGAGTGAAGGAAGAGAAAGGAAGAAAATTGAGCTACAAAGGAAGAGGAGCATCAACTTAGAGGGGAAAGATGATTTCTTTTTAGAAACCTTACTTATACCAAGTGTTTAGTTGTAGGTTTTTGTTTTTTGTATTACGTTAAGAGACCCAGGGTGGACCGGGTCATGTGATGTTAAAACAAATTGTTTCTTCAATATTAATAAAAAGCTATATTAAACCAAGAAAAAATTGCATTTTAAGTTGAGATAAAAGAGAACCAACAATAATAGAAGCAAAAAGGTTGAAATTTAAAGAAATCTTAAGACAAGTGTGGATGATGATATTTGTGATAAGTTGTCAACCTTATGATAAGATATTAGGTTGCTCGTTATCAATAGACAGAGAATTGGCCTAAAGGGGAAGTTGTGACAATATTTTGTGATAAGCCATCAAGGGTCTGATAAGTTATCAAGTTTGTCGTCAGCCTTAAATAGAGAATGAGTTCCATCTGGTAGAATCGACGACATTTTGTGATAGGTCATCTTAATGGTGATATGTCATCAGGAATGCCATCTGACTTAGACAGGACATGAGAATTGGAGCAAAAGTGTGACTATATTTTTGATAAGTCGTCATAGTCCTGATAAGCCGTCAGAAGTTGTTGTCAACCAAAGACAGGACTAGTGCATATTTAAAAAAGACCAGACGATGTTCTTGATAAGTCGTCAGGATCCTGATAAGGCATCAATAATAGTCTTCATCTATTCTGAGAAAAAGCTGTAACCTTGATTTTATTTCCTTATTTTGGGTAAACTATTTAAAGCTTTGTTTTAGGGTTTTCCAGAAAAGAATTATTGTTGAATTATCATTATTATTCCACACAAGGTCGACACCTTGAGTTTTGGATGGCATATTTTGATAGTTTCTCTCTTTACTTCTTGACGTTAACAACACAACTATTTTTGAGAGATTATTATCAATATTTTGAGATTTTTCCTTTGTGATCTAATCTGCGATTCACTAGTTATTATTCATATCTATAAGTTTATCTTTCAAATCATGAATTCAATTATGTATTTTTCTCGTTACATCATGAGTGGCTAAACTCCATTAGCTTGAGTTATAGGATCTAGGGTTAGGTCTTGATGAGGTGCTAAGTACTCAAGATTCAAAAGGTGGTAGGATTTTTTGATAAATCTGAAGTTTTAATCAACGTCTGTTTGTTGCAAACAGTAGATACACCTATTTTGATTTGCTTGAGAAAGAAATTAAATATAGTAGGAAGTGAATTATCAACAGTGAATTATCAGCGTTGTAACAAGGTTGGTTAACCTAAGGTAAAATCTGGGTAGTAAATAGAAATTCCCTAAGTCCGAGAGGATTAGGGAATTAAATGCTTAAGTAGGTTGAGAGACATTTAAGCATAACTTTGATAAAGATATCTTGTTATCCTACCCACCGTGAGAATCTTGAATCACTTTTAGTATCTGTCATGTACCAGAAGCCCTAGTGAACAAAATTCTGGTTATTTCATAAACTCCTTATTTACAAACACCGAAAGTAAAGTGAAAAATAACAACTTTTTAAACCTTAACCCCCTATTTTAGGAAACATTAAACTATCAGTGGATTAAATTGCAAACAAATTGAGTTCACACCATATTCCCTGTGGGATTCAACCCCAACCTAGTTGGATTATATATTGACAAAGATCTCTTACACTCATGCAAGAGTGTAATTTGAGTGTTATCAGTCATACTTGAATGCAAATCAGATAGTCAAAGAAGTAGACTACTTGAAGAGGTGTACCAAAATCACAAAACAATTCAATTGCCTTAAGTACAAGTATATCTCCTAATCATCTACAAAATTTTACACCAACAAATAACTCTACACCCTCAACTTAAAATCAAATAAAATCTAAACTAAGGGTTAGAATATACCTGGAATGGATCAATCCTGGTGTTCATGAGTTCCTGACCCTACTGTTGCCTCTCCATTAGGAGCCTCAAACTGTTCTGGTGCAGCTGGTCTATCAGTCTCTAAAAGTTTACTGGAGGAGGCACCTACTGCTCTTGCTTGGATGGCTGCCTCCCATCTCTCATTGTCCGCTAAGGACTCAATACTTGCCTTCTTCATTTTCTCTTTTTCAGACTTATTTCTTGCCCTCTTATCTAATTTTATTTCTTTATCACTGTCGGGCCTCTCTCTTTTTCCTTTGCCTTTCTTCTCACCTTTCTTTCTCTTTTTCTTCACTAGCTTCTCTGTGAGATCAAGCGTTGGGTTGTCTCCCTTAGACTCCTCAGCTACCGAGTCTACTGATGCCATAAATTGGTGATACTGTAGCTTTCTAACCTCCACCTTTACTTTATCTAGATATGATATGAATAATGTCATATTTGGAGTAGAACTTTCTCTCAACTGAGTATTGAAGTGATTCTCCAATTCATCAATTCAGACCAGTAAAGCCTTGTATGGATCGAGTGTAGCCTTAACCCTCTTGTCCACTACAACGGCAAATTATTTGGAAAAGAGTTTAAGTTGAGCCTCGCACCACTTGGACTATTTTGCTACTCCTCTGAAATTTATAAGTTTGAAGGAAAATTCTGTTGTAGGCACTGCAGTAAGAGAAATTATCTCAGTTCTTGGTACTGGTGATTCTGCATTTGTTATGGATGTTGGAGGTACAGCTTCAGAATTAGGCATCTCTGCATTAGGCACTGAACTAGTACCTGTGACCGATGGGACAATGGGAATCTCTGTGCCTCTGTCAAACATTAGCCTCGGCTGATTTTCCTCATTTTTGATAGGATTATGTGTCTTCTTAGCAAGGAGTTTTTCTTCTAGCCCCACAATCTTCGGCACATTTGTTGCCTTGCACAATATTGTAATTAAACAAGGGAAGGGATATGTTGTATCAGACCTCAAGACATGAATTTTTATCTCTTCAGCAATAATCTCTCAAAAATTCAATTTAAGGTTAGCGACAAAACTTGTGACTAATATGCTCTATCATACCCAAGGATATTATCACCATCTGTGGGCATTAACCATGTACGTACAATACCCCACCAAAATCTTGCCTCTGAATTCAGGGAGGCCTTGAAGATCCTTTCACTCAAATTTATTAGCCATTTTGGTTCTCCATTGGCTATGACTGTGGATGACCAATTCTGCTGATTTTCTCGATGCTTCAACCGGGCATATAAAGTAGGTAAAGTAGCCTGAGGAGTGAAGTTTGGGCCATGAAGGAACCTGTTGATTGTTGCTTCAAAAATATCCACTATTACACCCTGTACGAGAAATTTTTCCAACAAAAGTTGGTCAGCTACATTCTCTCCTTCTCTACACATGTTTTCCAAGAGAGATTGGTAGTTTGCATTGAACTCCCTAACTAGTGCACGGAAAAATGAATTTCCTCCTCGTGTAGTCCATCCCAAATCATATCCATGAAACTTCTGCTCCACTTTCAGATACCTACTAAACCCCTTAGTGATGATTCTCTTCTCTTCAAAGATTGGCCTCCTGAAAGCTCTTCTGTTGGTTCTGTGAAACCCATCAAAGAAGATTTTTTGAGCTTTGGGAATCTTCCATCTAGTGCCATCTCGGACTTCAAGATTCTTGCATTGACCATAGTTCCCCGAATCGAAGAGTCTTCTTCATCTTGTGGCTCAGCATGTTCAGACTCTTGTTGCTCAAAAGTCGACTACTCAGAAGCTGTATGCTCGGATTTTGTTGGGTCAGTGTCACTTTATTCACTCTCCTCTACCTCAACTGGTGGGGGTGGTGGAGTATTTTTAGATCTTTGCTTCTTCTTTTGCTTCCTAAGCAGAGGCTCTTCCTCTTTATAATTATACTCTTCATTAAAGAGTCTCCGAGATATACTTCTATTGGTCACTTTCTTTGTGGATTTTGAGTTCTTTCCTTTGGGTTCCATTTCAAGACCTATAGCAAGATCAAAAACATTAGTTGACCCTCAACAGTACAAACACAAACACATCGACAATTCAAATTCCACACCCCTTGAAAGGGTTTAGTAATGCTTCAGGTCCTAGGTGTGACGACATTTCTTGATAAGCCTTCATAGTTGTGCTAGCTTATCATGAATGTCATTAGCCTTAAATAGAACCTATGAGATTTTATCAACTTTTGATGACATTTCTGATAATCCTTCACTAATGTGATAGCCTATCACAAATGTCGTCAGCTCTAAACAGAACCTACTTCATTCTTAGCAGCCTTTGATGACATTTCTGATAACCCATCACAGTTGTGATAGCTTATCATGAGTGTTGTCAGCTAATATTATAACCCCACTTTGACTTTAACTCAATTTTTGGTCCCATTTTTCCTTAAACTCCTCTCGAGTTTCATTTTTGAGCTGAGCTTATAAGCCTTAGGCTTGCACAGCAAACCCTAGTTCTGATTTTTAGCCCTTTTTTACAAGTTGAACTTGGTTCAAGCTTCTTGGGAACTTGGGTTGTCATTAATCTATCACTTACCATTTGAAAAGAAAAGTTAAATTTTGAGCATACCTGATGCAAGCCTTCAATGTTATTACACGAGCAAGACAAAGTAAGAAGAAGTTCTTGATTTTAATTGCAAACCCACACACACAAGGAAACTTTCTTCTTGTTTTACTTAGAAGGAGTTCAATGAAGATAAAAATATATTCTAAGTATGGAAGGAAAATACTTTAAGGAAATAAATATTAAGCAGAAGGTGGAAAGGCCATGTTTTGGGCCAGGTCGGATATTTTAATTTGACCCAGAGTTTTAGCTAAATTTTGGGGCTTTGGTGATGAAATTTTTTATAAGCCGTCACATATGTGATAGCTTATCATAAATGTCATCAGCCTTGACTGACCCTTCTTCATAGCTGAGGTCTCTGACGACAAATCTGATGGCTTATCACCATCATGATAGCCTATAAAAAATGCTGTCAAAGGCAATTGGCTAAACACATCGACTCCACCTTTTGTGAACTAAATCCTAACTACAAAAGAAACATAATTTACTAGAATATAAAAATTTTGGGTTACCTCCCAATAGCACCTGATTTACTGTCGTGATAAGACTTGGTTATCTTGACTACTCAGACTTCGCCAAGAAAACTTGTTAATACCTCTTTACCATTTTCATATATGCGTTAACGATTGAGAAATCACTCATCTCTTTTTCTGAGTCATGGATGAGTGTATTTCAAAGCGTGCTTCTTTGTCATTGAGCCTGAACTTCAGCTCTTTCAGCTCCATGTCTACTATCACTTACGTAGTTTCAAGGAATGGTCTACCTAAAATGATGGGCACTTCAAAGTCCACCTCACAATCCAGGACTAAAAAATCAGTAGGTAGAATGAAATCGGCCACCTTAACCAAGACACCATGTAATATGCACGCAGGCCACTTTACAGACCTATCTATCATCACTAACTACATGTTTGTCATGGTAGTATCCCCCAAACCTAGTTTTTTGTACACAGCAAGTGGCATTAGGTTTATATTGGCTCCAAAATTGCATAGTGCTTTTGTGAAATTTAGGGAACAAATAGTGCACGGGTTGGTAAACGCTCCCAGGTCTATTTTTTATGCACTAAAGACTTTGTAGAGATTGCACCACAATGAAGGAGATTGTCCTCCAGCTCATGGCTAACCTTTGGTTTCATATTCACAAGGTCTTTCATGAACTTTGCATATCCTTGAATTTGCTTAAGTACCTCAACCAAAGGCAAATTTATTGTCAATTGCTTGAGTACTTGCATATATTTGCCGAATTTTGCATCAGTAGTTTTCTTCTTCAATCGTTGAGGGAAGGGAGGTGGTGGTCTTGGGATAGCTTCCAGCACTATCTCCTTCTCTTTCTCTTTACCTTTCTCCAGAACATCATCAGAATTATCAAGTTTCTCAGACTCCATTGGACCTCCTTCTTCTCATTTATCAACAACTACCTCATCAACTACAGGTGTACCCACAGAAGGGCCAGGTAATATCTTACCACTTCTAGTGGTAATAGCCAAGCATGAGCCATTATTTCACAGATTTTAGATCGTATCTCTTGGTAACATTCCACTCTTTCTCTGGTTGAATACTGCAGAGATTTGCCTTATCTGCTGCTCCAACTATTTAATTGCGGTGGAGTGTGAGTACACCAACTAACTGATGGATTTTAGATCTGTCTTCATGGTAGTGACACCAGAGTTGGTAGCCTCCGCTCTCTTCAACAACTTAGCCATCATGTCCTCTATGGGCATATTTTCAAAACTTGTTGAAGCAGCCTCACGATTTCCAGAAGGAACATATAGCCTGCTTCTATCATTGTCATTCCTCTAATTTCCCTGCTCCCTATCTGTATAACCAGGCTTATCGTAAAAGTTGCGACCCTAATTTCCTTGGCTATTGCCTCAAAAACCCTCTTGATTATTAACATAGTTTGCCTCTTCATCAGCATCAGCATCACTTCTATCCTGAGATCCCACAACTTTCACATTTTCATGCTTGGTCAGCAAGTCCATCTACGTTTTAAGGTGAGCCATGTCTTGGTCACTCTCTTCTTCTCTTATGCATTGTTTCGCAATAATACCTACAAAAGTAGTGGGCATAGCTACCACAGAGTCTCTGGTATGCCATGCTCCACTCTGTTTGGTCATTCTCTCTGACATCTCTGAAGCCTCTAGGAATGTAAGATCAAAAAATGAACAACCAGCAGCATTATCTATAATTAGCTTTGTAATAGAGTTAAGAGCCCTGCACAAAGTCTTCATCAATTATATGTTTGTTATATTATGGTTCGAATACTGTGTCAGCTTCTTCTTGAATCTATCCCAGGTTTCATGCAAGGCTTCAGTTGGGAGCTGCCTAAAGTTATTGATCTCGTCCCTCAACTGTACCCTCCTGGAAAGCGAAAAGAACCTTTCTAGAAAAGCTCATTTCAACTGTCTCCAGTTGGTTATAGAATCGGGTGTCAGCTCATTTAGCCAGAAAGTTGGCTCCCCAGTCAGATAAACTGGAACAATATCAACCATATAGTATTCTGGCCCACTCCTAGGTTATGAAAAGATTTTCAGATGGTGACAAAATTCACCAGATGTAAGTTCGGGTCATCCCCAGGAAGTTTACCAAAAACCTCTTCAGATTGAGGAGTTGGATCATAGTACTCGTAATGTTGAACTTAACCCCAGTTGCCAACCGGGGAGGAATGATTGCACCCTCTGCTCCTTCTCCATTCCATCATCATCGTCATTGAGATCATACTGGACCAATTGGTACTCTTGTATTTCTCGGAATAGACGGTTCCTGTTAACATTACATCATACTGGTGCATCTATCTGCTCTACACGCCTTGGTTTACCAAGATTCAGCAACTCCTTATCTCCCGAATCTTTGTCCTCAGGGTTTGGATGTCATGCTTATTACCCGACATTTTGCACATTCACCTGAGCTAAATCTAAGGCTGCTAGTCTGTTAGTCTCTTACTGTTCTGCCATTCTTCCTATTCATTGCGGTTCCAGATTAAGTAGTAATAATGGTTCTTCGAAACTTCTGGTTCTTAGCATACACTATAATGATCCTGCAAATAAATATAAACAAGAAATAAACCTAAAACTAGGAAACTTAACTAATAGTTAATTTGTGTACACAAACATCAGTCTACAATTATATTCCCTGGCAATGGCACCATTTTTGATAACGCTCAAACTACACCTCTCAATGAGAATGTAAGCAATCGTTTTCAATATAAAACCAAACTGGGTTGGGGTCGAATCCCACAGGGAATATAGTGTGAACGTAAGTCGTTTGCAAATTAATCAATTGATAGTTAGATGTTTCCAGAAATGGGGGGTTTTAGTTTAACAAGCAATTTTTTGTTACTTTAGTTTCAGTGTTTGTAATCAAGAGTTTATGAAAAACCAGAATTATGTTCACTAGGGATTTTGGTAATTGACCGATGCTACCAGTGGTTCAAGATTCTCACAGTAGGTAGGATAATAAGTTATATTTATTGAAGTTATGCTTAAATGTCTCTCGACCTACTTAAGAATTTAATTACCTAATCCTCTCGGACTTAGGAAATTTATATTTACTGCCTAGATTTAACTCAGGTTAACTAACCTTCTTATAGCGCTGATTATTAAACGGAGTATTTCCAAGTCCCTGTTGATAATTCACTTCTTACTGTATTTGATTTCTTTCTCAAGCAAATCAAAGTAGGTTTTATCTATTATTTACAACCAACAAACATTAATTAAAACCTCAGTATTATCAAGAAATCCTACCACCTTTCAAATCCTGATCACTCAGCACCTTATCAATACCTAACCCTAGATCCCATAATTCAGGTTAAAGGAATTTAGCCGCTCATGACATAAAAATCAAAGCAACTAGATTAACTCATTCTTTGAAAGATAAACTTACCACAAGATGAATAGAAATTAGAGATTCTCAGATTAAATCACAAAGAAAAGATAGGTAGGTTATGATACCAATACAGCTTATTTAGATTTGAGGCTAATTATGCTTGCAAAGCTCACACTATTGGAACTAATCTCAGAAAAAGTCACATGTGAACTCCAAGTAAACTATAAACATACAATAATATAACACACAAATGATTAACAGTCATTTCTTGAAGAAACAACACTGAAATGGGTCAGGGTTACTGATAATTTAAATACCAGTACAAGAACAATCCACAAAAATCACCAACAATTACGAACTAAACCTCAAACCATTTAGTACTTCTCCAAAACTAGCTAAAGCATACACACAGTATATATGTTATTATCACATATTAGCATTGCATTTGTTCAAATACACCTAATGAATTTACAGGAAAGTATCACACGACCAATTTATTCAAGGCATTATAAGCAGTCCGTAAAATGCATTACCAACACTTAAACCAACCATATGAACTGATTAGTTCCTACAGTTATTAATTGGGATAAAACAACTAGTTTTGTCAACTCTCTTTTGGTCCACAAAATAGTATCGATAAGCCAAACAAGTGTACAAGATCATAAAATGTACTTTAATAATCTATGTACAACTTCCTTGCTTATCTAACAGATCATGGAAGACTACAAACTAAAGATGGTCTGCACATATTTGTTTAACCAAGAACAATAGATGCACAGATCTGTCTATCCTTTCTCATCTCTCTTCTAAAGTACTTTCAATAGAATAGGAAAAGAAAGAAAAGAAGAGTGCAAAAAAGAATATACCTGAAATTCTAAAAAAATCTAATTCCTGAGATTACATGGCATCTTACCCCAACTTGGAATAGCACCTCTATAAAGATCTTGGATGATTTGAGAAAGGATCCTCATGGTAGCATCCCAATTAAAACTATTTTTTAAAATTTAAACATGTATACATTAAAGCTAAGACAATTATGAGATATTCATAAACTAAATACATTCTGGAAAAACAAATAAACCATACCCATAGCCGCCAGGCTCTATGATGAATCTGTTGCGCATGTCCCTCATGCCCGCTTGTAAATAAACCTGATCATGTGTAATAGACTGGTCTATGGTAGGATTTCCTCAAAGGGGAAGACTTGATATCCTAATTGATAGAGTAGGTACTGATACTAGTTGTGAGTCAATAGGGTTACGAGTAATTATTTGAGGGATACTAGATGTTTGTTGTTGTATCTTGAGAGGAAATTGATTGTATGCATGTGAGGTAGCATGACCTGATATGGGTCTCGTCATAGACTTATGTAGAGGTTGCTGAGTATTTACAAGTGGTAGATCATATAAGATAACGGAGGATGGATTTGTCCAGACAGTTGACTATAAGATTGCTCAGCTAGTCTAGAACGCCGATGTGTTGGTACGCCTCATGATGGATTAGATGGTGTGGAGTCTAATCTCTTATGTATACCTGTCGATCATTTGTTGATCATACTAGCCTTCTTTAACTTCTTTTTGGGAGCATTGGTAGTACCCTTATCTTTATCGCCGCCTGCTATCTACATAAATTTTTATATAATATCTTCAAGCAAATCATAGTTTAGAGACACCATCAGCACTTCAACATAAAGAGAAGGCAAATAAAAAAAGAGTCAATCAACAAAAATTTACTAAGTGAAAAACCAAACCTAAACAGCTACTAATGCCCAAACAGACATATTAATCCAAGATTAAAGCCGGAAGTTCCACTTCAAGAACTCCAAACAAAACATTAAAATGATAATAAAATTAATTCAAACAAATAATTCTCAGGTAAAAAAACACATTAATGGATCACCAAAAATTAAAATTGAGTAAACACATTGATTAATGAGAAAAAATCAAACTGACATTGAAATTTTTAAAAAATTTATGAAACGCATAAGATGCCAGTATGCCGAGTTAATAACTCTGCATCTTTAAAACCCATAGAAGATGTAGTTCAACATATTGATGTCTTGTATAATTCTACATTCTTGATGCTCACGTTCCATTATCTTGCATTTCACAAATCACTTTTAAACCTAGAAATTGATATGGGTCAGCAACCTCAAATGGCATGAAAGCAATTACAGGTTTGTAGAACATGTAAACACGAACATATAACTGATTTCACATGTAATTCAAAGCCTGAAAACCTACCTGGAATGGAAGAGATGGAGGATTTGAAATTTGGGCAGAGAATTTTGGGAGAGATGAAGAGAGGCGGATTAGAGATTGTGTTGGAAAGAGTCGATCCTTTTGGGTTTTGTATTTTGTAATTAAAATAAAATTGTAACTATTAAAAGAATTAGAGAGTTTACCTTTTTGATTTTTTATTTTTTAATTATAATTATAAGTATTAAAAGAATTGAAAAATATACATTTTAGCTTCACACTTCATATAAGGTTGACATATAATTATTTTTAATAATACATATTAATTTAGTAAAATAATAGCGACCTCACGAGGTGGCAACGTTAAAAAATTTATTGGCGCACTTTATTTATTTTGGCGCTAACTTTTCCCGCTCTTAGAGTCTCTAATATTGTGTTGTTAATTTTTTTTTATCTTTTATTGACTTCATGAGGTCTCTTAATTTTAAAATAAATAAAAAAATAAATTGAGCGAATAAGCAACCTCATGAGGTCTTTTTTTTCTATCTATTTTTGAGGTCTCTTTTTTAAGTCTCTTTTTATAATTTTTCTTTGATGAAAAATATTAATTTATTAAAATAGTAGCGATATCATGAGGTTGCAACATTAAGAAATTTATTGGTGTAATTTATATTTTATTATTTTATTTTTAGATAATTTTAATTATTTTGGCGCTAATTTTTCCCTCTTTTTATTTTCGACCTCTTGATTCTCTAATATTGTGTTGTTGATTTTTTTTTTTATCTTTCACCGACTTCTTGAGGTCTCTTTATTTTAAAATAAATTAAAAAAATAAATTGAGGGAATAAACGACCTTATGAGGTCTCTTATTTTCGACCTATTTTTGAGGTTTCCTTTTTTAAGTCTCTTTTAACCACTTTTTTAGTAGTGTCTTAGTAGCCGTTTGGCCATGAAAACTAAAATTTTCTGGAGTTGAAATTGGAGTTGGAGTTGTGTTTGGCCATGTCTTTTTTTAATTTTTTATTTTACTTTTGAAAAAACTTTTTTAAATATGATTTTATGCCCTGACTTTTACAAACTATCAAAATTACCGAACTAAAATATACCTAATAATGGAAAAAGAACACAATTAGCCACTATTTTAAAAATAATTACATATACATGACCATATTTATTGAATTTCAATTAAGACATATATAATATTTACATTAATAGCCGTTTTCTCATATTTGAAAACTTTTAATATGGATGCTATATTAACAGATCATTGCTTCCTGCTTTTTAGGTAACAAATATTATCTTTAAAACAAATTTATTTTTTTAGGAATTTATTTCCTTCATTTTTCGTTCCTAAGAAATAGAAAATGATGAGTTGTTATTAAATTTTAGGGTACTGCTAATTTATTTCTTTAATTTTCTTATACATGAAAGATTTTACTGTGTTTGAATAAATTATTTCTATCTAAACATGCTTTGCTTATTTATGGTATATTATATCATATACCATAAATATATAAATATGCTTAGTATGTTTCTTTATACTCTGTATTTTTATATATGTATGTATATGGTATATACATGGTATAAACTTCATATATAACATACTTTGTATATTTATATTATAAATATGCTTAGTATGTTTCTTAATACTTTGTATATTTATATATGTGTGTATATGGTATATACATGGTATAAACTTTATATATAACATACTTTGTATATTTTTATTATAAATATAATACTTTATATATTTATGGGTATAAATATAATATTTTATATATTTATGGGTATAAATATAATACTTTACATATTTATGGGTATAAATATAAATTAGCAGTAAAATAATGTCTTAAATAAGGGAGAAATTAAATGAGGGATAAAAATAATGATGAGAGAGAAAAAGAGATATATATTAATTAGGATAGCATTAAGTTTGAAATTATAATTATCTTATTCTTTAAAACTGCTATATACGTAATATTGAAAAAGTAATGTTATAAGGAGAGTTTTATGTAAAAATTTAAAAGATTGGAGTTATATGTAATAATAACAAAAATTGGAATTGGAGTTGGAAAATTGTGAAAACAACAAAAATCTGTTTTCCCCTTTTTAGAAAAAAATTTCAGAATTATTTTTTGAATTTTCATGGCGAAACACCACAATTTCCTACTCCAGAAAAATTTTCTGAAAAAAAAGAAAAATTTCCATGTCCAAACGGGCCCTTATTATTGTAAAATTAACATAGTTTAAAAAATTCCTTAGGTGAGGGTTCATTCACCTGATCCTCATTCAGTTGAAGACAATTTTTTGATTAATAAAACCACAAATTAAACAAAACAAAAAACTTGATCCCCAATCATCACGTTCTTGTAATCAACCACCATCTTCATCAACTAATAGTAGTATCCAAAGTAATATTATTGATACTATGATATGTAAAGAGGTACTAGTGTTCAAAATTACCTTGACGAACAATCAATCCGCTATATCATAGCAAGTAGAAGAGTCCCAACACTCATCCATCATCTCTTAATCTTATACTAGCAAGTTTAAACACTTTATGTCACAATCTGATTTATGAGTCATAAAGTCACCTACTCTATCCAGCCAGTAGGTAAGTCGAACCATAACCCAAAGCTATTTTTCATGGGCTAACTGGGTGGAAAATGCCACAAAACGGGTGAAATAGACAATAAGACTCGAAAATAAGCACAACAATAGAAATAGTCTGAAAGGTAGTCATAATATAGAAAAAAATCCCACCTCTTGGTAGAGTCAGTACAAGAGCTACTATAACACATCATATGTCCTACAATAATCAATACAATCTACCTCGAAACAAAAGACTAGACATAGACAAATAGAAGGAAAAAAGGGCAACTTCAACTTTAAGATCTCACCCTATATCCAAAATCTAATACAACATGATCGTCCCAATGGCGATAACTAGTACTAAGACCTTCACCAAAAGGGTACAAAAGTGTAGTACGAGTACTAAAACCATGGGTACTTAGTAGCATCATCGGCCGACTGAGCTAAATTGTGATATAAATATGATAAAATGCAAGATACCATAACTAAGTCAATGTAAATGGCAACCCTTGAAGTAACTCCAACTCTATTGCACACAATTAAATACATAAATTGGAACAAACCATAAAGATCATGCAATTATAACTACATAATTTACCCCCATAAGCTAATAAACACAGAAAGGTAATTAACCCAACACAGGCCTCCATAATCCTGGAGGGTACAATCTAGGAAAAAAATATAACACATATACTCGAGCAACTATAATTGGCCAACCTTCATGCTATTACTAGAAACCCCTCTGTATTATGTCACACTAATAATAACTCCCCCTACCAGACTCGAAATGGTGTTTATATTATCGATATTATCACTAATAGCTCGACTTTAACTGGTATATATATCATCAACTTTATAATTAAATGTCGAACTTGAACCGGTACATATATCATCAACTTTATAATCAATTGTCAGGTTCAAATCAGTACATATATCATCAACTTCATAATTAATTGTTGGAATCAAACCGGTACATGTAACATTAATATCATAGTCAATAGACGAACTTAAATTCGTAAATATATCATTATCATGTCTCACAATATGCATTTCAATATATGTGTGTATATGTATATATATATATAATAAATGTATAAAGGTCTACCAAAGCTATATATATTATATATATATAAGGCATGCCAAAGGGGGCCCACTTCTAACCCCAAAATCTATTCTAAGACTAACTTTTCCCCGGACTAGTCTAAGGTATCTAGATCCACTTGTAGATGTTAAGAAAGTCTTAACTAGCCCTAAGATAGAAATTCTACCAAGGGCTTAATCAACTAAGCCAACTACACCTAAATTACAATTTTTGGATACCTAAAATCCAATCCAAATCTAACATAATATCATAAACATACTATGACATATCTCAATCTAAGAAGGAGAAAAATCTAGACTACGTGGATACCAAAGAAAGCTCGATTTCCATGCTGATAACCTCTCGTAACATGTCATACTATCAAAATCATGATCTACTCATCAAAATTAGAACAATGATACCCATATTTCACTATTTTACTTTGGGTCCAAAATCATGCAAAAATACCATATGAGGCTCATTTACGGAAGTCGTATTTTAAAAACCAACTCAATGTCCCATTTTGCTAAAGGAACATTTACCCTCAAAATGGGTGAATTCTGATCTATATTGGTACTAAAATCAAGTCACTAAACCTTTGGGATTTTTAGATGAAAATGGAGAAATCAACTATGAAAATAATGAAATCTTACCGCGAATTTGAAGGAGAATTGCATAATCAATCCTTATCTAAGCCCCAAAACCTCCCACAAATGTTATCCCCAAGCTATACGTCTTTTTAGGGCTTAATTATCTTAAAGATGGAAGAGAAATGGTGAAAAACATTCTAAAGTAGGTATTTATACTTTTCCCAAGCAGACGGGTATCCCATATGAAATCTGCCGATTACGTACGCGATACCTGTGGCCTGGCATAAATTTTTCTTACGTAACAAAGAGTATCACTTATGCAATACTTGTCCGCTTCTAAAGGGAATTGCTTACGCAACAACAAATGTCGCTTACGCGACATTTACCCATGCCTGCTAGGTCGTGTACTCGGCTAGTGGCTCGCGAATGTAGGTGCACTATCATCAGCTGAGACTTGGAAATTGATAATTCTCCACCAACCTCAGGATTCCTCAAGAATCTATATATACAAATGGACTATGCTATCCTATAAAATTTAATGTTCCAAACTTAATGGCATAGTCAAAATTTCCATCTAAGGTCATTTCGCAGAAAAATGGGTCCTACGCCTATTTTCCATTTTTCTTAACTTCCAACCCATATCTCAAAATAAGCCTAGGTGCTTCTAATCCCAAACCAAAAGTCCACCTAACCAAAAATCAACATTCCAGAGCTATTGGAACTGTCAGAATTGGCATACAATTTTATTTGATGTGAGTTTCCGATAGCCAATTTGAACCAACGAAGACTTTAAAATAGAAAATTGGCTCTAAACAAACAAACAGATTGTCCAATAATAGAAATGTCAGTCCCAACAAGTCATTAATGACTTTGGGCATCTATAGAAAGGCTTTAACGGTGAAAATAAGCAAAAATACAGAGAATGACCTAAAGGGTCATTATATTTTATCATTTGGACTCAATATTATTTAAGTACAAACCAATTTTGTACTATCATATTGGATAGCTCGATATTTACTCTATTGATAACCTAGTCCTCCACTTTACATCCGAGTGATCCGATAAGGAAATTTGTGGTTTGATGTTAGTTCTCAATCATAACATCATTAAAACTTGGTTGCATATTTGTTACCTAGGTAATAAGGTCTATAGGGAAAATGCATGATCGTGCGTCATATGTTGGAACTTACTAAGATTTGCTCTAACAATGAACAATTGTAAGAGAGAGTATCATTGCATGAAAGTAGAGTGTGGTTATATCAAGTACATGGCACAATTGTAGTATGTATACATGATATCTAACGACTTTGATTGAGGATGCTCGGTAGTTTTTTGGAATTTATCATGAAGAACTAGTTTGCCTCTTCCTCCTACATCTAACCTAACTATTACGTTTTGTCCTAAGGTGGAGGGTCTCAGCCTGATACCCATGGATTGTCTTTAAGAAGTCTCCAATATTTCAAATAGTCCTCGTAATTGGTTATAATAAGGGACAATGGAATTGTTACTGTCTCTCTCTCTTTCTCTCTCTCAATACTCAGTTTTAGTGATTCATTTGTATTTTGAGTCGTTGAGGCTCATTGCCTCATTTGGTTAGTTTTAGGGAGAGGTGTGGGTTGATGTCTTATTCTTGTTGTCATTTTTTTCCTCATCCTATCTCTGGGATTAGTTCTTATCCTTGAGGATGTTTTGGTCCATACATGTCCATAGATTCTGTGAATTATGAAAAATTTATTAGAATAGGGATATAATAGTTAGAATTGGCTTAATTAGGTTTGTGGTGTTATGTCCTAACTATGATAGGATACTTCCAGCGGAGATACCTTGGTTATTCATCCAGGAATTCTAATAATTAATCAAAATAACACCATAATTGTTGTTGTGACCCAAAAATCAAGTGTCATGATGTCACTTGTCACGACAAGCCTTAAAAAGTAATCCTGTCAGTCAAACTGATATACAAATAAAAAGCAATAGTAAAAATCCAAGGTTTGGCTTCTAAAGTGAAGACGAATCACACAAAGATGATAATTATGGAAATATAACTACAAATACCAAACAAAATACCAAAACCTAGTGTCATAATGTAAGAACTACTAAATACATCTCAAAAGTCAAAGATACAATAATAGTCTATAAAGGATGAAAATTTGTCTGAATATATTAAATAAGACATGAAATAAAAAGGAAGAGGTAGTAGGCCAAATCCAGAATCATTGGATGTTCCCTACCTTGAATATACTCCAAATGTCGCCTGAATTAGTTATCCTTATGGCACACTCGTACCTGGATCTACACTGACGGGGCACAGTAGGGGTGAGTACGGTCCACTTGTACGTAGTAGGTATCATAGGTCGACTAAGTAGAAAATGAAGCATATGAACACAAACTATGGGCACGCCACCTGCAATTAGAAAATGTCCCAAATGGTAGCCTACACCGTTTTCACTAACAGTTCTACTATATACACATACAATGAATACAGGTAGGGAAAAGAAGAACAAATATGCCCGTACACCAACAGGTATAAGAAGATAGAACAAATAGAAATACATCAAATCAAGAACAGAAATACAATCACAGGATAAGCACAATATATGAATTGAAATGAAGATAATTATGATGTAATGCACGAGGTCGAACCTCCATATACACCTACTGAGTTGTGCTTCTAGGTAGGACTTATGGGGGGTTCGTCAATCAATATACAACTAATATCCAATACCAATATCTAGAGCCTCTCTCTGCCACATTCATCAATCGATGTTTTTAAAAGATGTCACATTTTCTATTAGAAAAAGTCATTATCTCCAGTATTTCCAGTATCTCCACGATAGTAGCAATATTTCATAAATGAACGTGATATGAGGGTGTAATGCTCACAACCAGCCAAAATGAGAATTTCCAACATCCAACCAATACACCAACTATGTGATCCAAAAATCCACTCAAATCAACCAACCAACCATAATCTAATATAATCCAAAACCATCAATTGAAATATGCAAGAAAAAAGTCATTAATACCACATAAAAAAATCCCATTTTAGGATTTTTTTCTACACCAAAAAGAGTACAACCAAACATACACATATGAATACCAGAGCAACAATGTCATATATAAGATCCCACACGGTCACACATAGCAAATAATGTCTCAAAACCATCAAATATTATGAACTTAGGCTCCCACACGAACACAAATCACCTATACACATTTTCCATCTTACAAATCCATAGCCATAGCATGCTTTACATTATTATTAATTACCTAAACCAGTATAAAGAAAGTTATGCCAGAACCTACTTCGAATGCTAATACTAATATAATAAGATTTTACACCAAGCTTTCATCTCGCGCACAGACTTGAAATCAACTAAAATACATAATATAGAATCTACACATCAAAAAAAGCCAATGGTGCCCATATTGCCTACATTAATTGGGGTCAAAACCAACCCCCAAAATAGGTTTTCAAAAAACAATGGTATAACTTGAATTTTAGTCCAAACACATATTTACCAAGATTAAGAAAACTCATAGAATCAAGGAAACACACACACATTGGGAGATCCTATAACCAACATAAATCATGTGAGCTACATGGAGTCTAACATACAACCCACATTGGGGAGAGTCGTCCTATCCTTGCCATCGGAGTAGGACTATCAATATCAAATCCACACAAACTAGTGATCACTATATAAATCAGCCTCAGGCTCACTCCTACGGGGGAATGTAGTTCTAGGGAAGTAAGGTCGCTTTATACCTCCCATTCGGTGCTAAAGATTTCTCCTGGACTTAGCTTAAATCATTTCAAAGACAATTTACAACAAAATAATTTTAGTAATATATAAATATACATTGGGAGCTATTATGTTCCCATCTATCAAAATCAACCACGTTGTGGATTTCTTTCACACTTGAGTTCAAAACAACTCCATTAAGACCAAAAGGTCAATTCATTCAAAATATCTTAAATATTCAACATCAACGTGCTTATAACACACTTTCTCAAAAAACATAATTTCCAATGTGGATTCACGACCCAAATATTAAAATCATGTTAAATATCATTCAAGATTCATGCTTTATATCTCCACACATGTAAATTCATCTTTTAAAATCATAAACATCAATATTTCATAATAATCATCATAAGATATGGGTTCATGCTTCCAATTCATAAAAATCAAATAAAAATCATGCCTTTGTAAAGAAAATTACTTTTGGGCACAAGAACGAATGAGAGTTCTTGTTGAAAAACCCCACATACCTTGAATGATGAACTTTAGATCGATACTCATTTTTGAGATGTTAATCGTGCCTTTGAATGATGGTTCTTAGAGTTCTTGAACTTGGAACTTGGAATCTTAAATAAATTTACAGAATTAATGGTGAACTTTGGAGGTTCTTGAAGTTGGATGTAGGAACTTAGGATTTTCTTTTTGAGGGAATTTGATGAAATATAACATATAATGCTTCTAATAGGCTTTAATATAGGGTTTGGATGGATTTTGGGTGAGGGGGAATGACTAAAACTCCCCTAAAAATCAAATAATTCTCGAATCTATCCTTTGGTGGACTATTTTAATAGTCTGAAGTAGATCAACCATAACGTTTTATTCTGATATCCAAATTGGATGAAACCAATTTCATTAGAAAGAGGACTCTCATATCTTTCCATTGTTATATAGTATCTTACTCAGATCATTGTGTACGAGGAGCTATGATCTTTTTAAGTTAACCTAAAAATTTGCCAAGCCTCAGTACTTTTTCCTGCACGTTTTACTGTTCACTACTATTCATGGTTCGATCGGAATAGTCATAACTCATTGCTCGGTTGTCCATTTTGGATGATCCACATATCTTTGGCAATCTTATTCAATACTCTACGCAATGGTGGGTCATAATCTAAGATATTCCATACGGAAAATTTATAATTCATTTTAGAAGATAGAACCCAATATGTTTACGCATAAAATTTCAACGAAAAATTTCCCGGGGTATTACAAATGCCTATATATATATATATATATTTTTGTTATACCTATATCCTTTCCACTTATATCACAATGAACGTATTTTAGCCCTGGTCCTCCTTAGGCATTATGCACTTTGACTTAGGCAAATCACCTATTTTGAGGATGGATATCATAGGGGTGTGTGATGTAAAGTGAGTATGAATAAGGGTAAAAAAAGAATAAGAAATGAAAAATTATAAAAAAGAGAAAATGAAAGACTAAAGGACCGCATCTAGCCTAAATTTACTTTGATAAAAAAAAGGAGAAATAAGTTAATGGTTGATATGTGAGACCCCAAAAAAATAGTGTAGTGCTAAGGAGGCTTAGTCACTTTAAATATCCTTGCGTATCATACCATCCCTAAGCCTACATTACAAGCGGAAGAAAAGTCCTGTAGTGATCCAAGTTTAACAGCCTGAAAGCCTTAGTGATGAAAATAAGAGAAATCTTATGGTATTTGGCATACATTGATTGAAACTTCTTTCTGAGAGTGAGTGTCTCTTGGTCATCCCTACATTTACGTGCTTGATTTCATATATGAGTAAAGAGGGACTTCTTTTTTATAAGGGCATATCGGTTGTATTGCTAGCTGTATACTTGTTTGGGTAGTGTAACTTGTACATATACATGGTTATTGTGGCTAATTTGATGCCATATCTTGATTCCTTTGTGTCACATTGTTGATCTTTATTGATATACACAATTGGATTTGAAGGTGATTGAAATGGAAGAGGATAATATGTTTTGAGCAAAAATTGATAAACAACTGTCGTAGGTATCTTATGTTTCTCTTGGTTAAGCATCATAGTATGGTGTTATGTAGTTGATTGAGGAAAAAAAATGGTTTTAAGTTGAGGGTGTTGAGGTGCTATCCTTCTATTAGCACATTTAAGACTTTTAATTTGAAATAATTGTAAGTTCTTAAGTAGCTACTATTGTTTTTTATCATATTTCATGTGATTTTGTAGGAAAGTCAGGAAGCATAGAAATATATGAAAGCTACATCAAGAAGGATTTTTCTTGGTGAAAATAATTGAGTTTTGAAAACTTAACATGACGACATGGTCTAATAAACTATTAGATCTCTAATAAGCCGTTGGATATGTCATCACATTGAGGCAGAGAACAAAAAAATAGAGACATGTCTAACGACATATCTGATAAGCCGCCAGACATGTCGTCACACTGAAGCAAAAAATATGAAAATTGAAGTAATTCTGATGACATTTTCTAATAAGTTGTCAGATTCCTGATAAGCCGTCATATTTGGCGTTACACTAAAAAAGGTCTAACGATATTCTCTGATAAGTTATCAGCTTTGTGATAAGCTATTAAACAGGTCATCAGCTATAGAAGAAAAAGTTGAATTTTAATTTCGAATTTTTCTTAAAGTATGGATATAAATAGTGGCTTTTAGGGTTTTATTCAGTATCTGGAACTTATTTCAAAGGCTAGTTTACTTCTTTTCTGGGTCTCTTAACTTTGAATTCAAATTTTTAATTCTTTGATTGAGTTGTGGGATATTTTTCTTGAACTTGGAAGAGAATCAACCTCAGACTTCATCTTTTGTAAGTTTAATTGCTCTGAATGATGAATACAACTGTTTCTATCTCTTTCTTTCTCATGTGGAACTAAAATCCATAACTAGGGTTGTGGGATCTATGATTATTCCTTCATGGATTTCGTAGTTTTTTAGGGTTTGAGTGATTGTGGAAACATCTTGATAATTCCTTTGTAATGATTGTTTTCTATTGGTTGCAAGCATAGATCTAGCCTTATGTTTATTTGCTTGAACTAAGAAATAAACTAAAGGTAGTGAATTATCAACGAGGATTTGGGAAGGTTAATTTTCCATCTAATGATTAATGTTGTACCAAGATTAATCAACTCGAGATAAAATTAGTATGAATAAAAGGTTTTCCTATGTTCAAGAGAATTAGGGAGCACAACATCTAGGTAGGTTGAGAAACACTTTGATGGACCATCGATACTGATAATTTGGTGTTTCCCACAAGTCATGAGAATCTAGTACTATAACTATTATTCAATGAGGGGTTGATAATCATAGTGATCATAACCCTAGTTTCTCTCTATCATTGATTTAAACCATTGAATTTTTAGCTTTGAGTTCTAAAGCAAGTCAAAACTTGTATCAACCATTAAAAAACCCCATTTATCTTTTCATATCATTTGTTTGAAGTTAACTTGTAGCTA
This sequence comes from Capsicum annuum, assembly GCF_002878395.1. Classification (NCBI taxonomy): domain Eukaryota; kingdom Viridiplantae; phylum Streptophyta; class Magnoliopsida; order Solanales; family Solanaceae; genus Capsicum; species Capsicum annuum. The sequence goes on along the minus strand of NC_061119.1, from coordinate 123,863,605 downwards.
TAGTTTCAAATTAGTTTAATCGCCACTCACATTGTTTCTCGTGGATTCAACCCCAACTCCAAAGTTAGGTATTTTATTGACGTCGACCGCCTTGCACTAAATTGATGTGAAAGTTGAGCGTTATCAATAGCCAGACCCTCTTGATGTGTAAAAATCCTACTAGGTAGACCTAGATTCCTTAGGGGGTATTTCTATCTCTACCTTTTAAGTATACTTTGTGGACAAAGTAGATTGTTAAGTATGGGCTAGGGAAATTCCCATTTTTAGGGTAAATTTATTTTTTTAAGGAATGAATGGGATTCTTATTGATGCTATATTTAACTACATGATGCAAGTATTTTGATTGTAAAAGCATGTTGATTGTATGAATGACTACTTTTGGAACTCTTAGGCTTATGTTTGTGACTCTTGTACTTGTTGGCTTAATGTAGAATTCATTATACTTATGTTTGAGAGTCTATGATGACCCTGTGTGAGCCAACCATGTGCTATGTATGTGTAAGGTTATTTGTATATTCCTTATTGCACTACATGCTAGAACTTGCCTGGTGTGTGTGCAAAGAGAAATAAGGAATGTGGGTTTAGGAGATGATTAGGCATTTTTTGATAGCCTTGTTTTATACCTTTTCTTTTGAACCTACCTTTGTGCATTATCCTAGTCAGCCCCATTGAGCCTTTAGATTTTTCTTTGGCAGCCTTATATGTAGCTTAATCCCTTCTTTGATAGTTATTGGCATGTAAAAAAATTATGGTGTTGTGGTTGGGAGTCAGAGAAATTTGTACTTAAAAATTTTCAATTTTTAGCCTAGTTGTGTTACAATGAACCTATTTTGGCCCTGGTCTTTCTTGAACATTTTGCACCACAATAAAGGGGAATCGCTTAAGTTGAGGGTGGCTATCATAGGGGTGCATATTGTAAAGTAGCTGTGAGAAAGGGTAAAATTAAATGATATGTACATAGAATACTCCCACCATAGTTCTTGAGAATGAACTTAATGAGATAGGGCAAAATGAAAGAATGGGGTAGACAAAAGTGGTGTAATTTGGTTGTTGGAAAGTGGTCTCAATTGTATAATGTGATGCATTAAAATGCTTAGGGAAATAGTCATAATTCTTGGCCAAAATAGTTCCTACTTGTTCCTTATCCTACATTACGTCCCATAAAAGACCTATTTGATACTAGGCTTAATATTATGATATTAGTAGTGGTCTACACTAAGGTCAAGCTTATGGTTCATCATTTGTAACTTGTGAATTCCTTGTGAGAGTGAGCGAAATTTGATTCTAGTACCTATCTTGTTGTAATTGCATTATTGTGAGTAATAATGGGTAACTCTCTTGGTGTGAAGGACATATATTTGATAACTACGGGTGATTTCTATGATGTCTTCTATTGATCAATAAGCGTGAGTTTCCACGTGTTGAGTCCATTCTTGAGGCTAAGATGTTTGCCAATAGTGCTCTTGAACTTTCAATGATGTACATAACATGCTGAATGTAGAAATTAGCATTCTTTGTTGTCATTGGTGTACTAGCTTAAGTGTCTTGTTGTAGTGGAAGTGTAGAGCCTCCTTAGCCTATGATGCTTAGAGTAAAGAGTTGTTCAAGGACGAAAGAGGCTTTAAGTATAGGGTGGTGATATTGGTTGTATTTATGCATTCTAGCGTTGTTATTCTATATTATTAGGCCTTGTTTTAAGGACAAATCCTGTAATTTATGCATGATGATGATATACGTAAGCATATAAGTGTTCATAGATATGATTACAATGTTTAAAAGTGTTTTCAAACAATTTTGGGTTTAAATTGTTCAGTTAGAGTTTAGGCTAGAAAACTATTTTTACTAGCTTGAGCTAGGTGATATTTTAGTCTATCTTATTGGATTTTAACATGTATAATGAGTTCCTTACAAGTTGAATATGTAAATATATATGAAACGTGTTTAAAGTGCGAAAAGTTCAATTAAAATGAGCCAAAAGTCAACAATAACCATAAGCGAAAGTGATCAAGACTAGTACTTTGCTTGAGTTTCTTGCTTGTTGTTCTTGACATGTTGTTGTATTGAGCTCTAATCCATGGTGTTTGATGGTGTTGGATTCTTGTGGAGTCAATTATGGTGATATACGGATGTTTAAAAAGATGGAAATTATGGGGAAAACAACACAAAAGGCTTGGATAAAAGAAGAGACCTGAACATTTAACCATAATTTGAGATGCAAATTCCAGTGAGGGCACATAGATAAGCCCGCGCAGCCCCCTTCATATTAGTGCTTCAAGGCCCATGCATTAGGCTCTATACCGGTGGTCAAACGAAGGCTAAGCCTTCTTTTCTACAATGGTATATGCCCCATGAAGCCTGCTTATTCTGGTTGTCCTTTAGCACGCAATATGTTACTCCTACACAGCCTAGGATTGGTCAACTATAAATAGCACACGTTATTCAATGTGTAAGACTTTTCGACATCCTTGGATGAGTGGGGAGGCTGCTATACATCATTCTTTAGGGTTTTGTTTTTCTTTAGTTTCTTTCATGGTTTGTATCATCAATCCAAGTAATTGGATGATGAATAATTCCATTGAGGGTTAAACTCCCTTTCCGAGGTGAAGGCCAATATCAGGATTACTTTCATTTTGCATTAAGTTTGTTGAATTTCTTATCATTATGGTTGTTTGTTTATCCTTGTTTTAACTATTTTAAGGATTAGCTACCCTTATAATATATTCATTATCGACCTTGTGATCTCAGGAAGGGGAATACGAAGACAGAACATGGGGATAATCAAGGTAAGGTTCGTAGTCTCTTATAAAATAAGGATTTCAAATTAACATCTAGAACATGGATGTACCTAGAAGACTTACTTGATTTATATGTAGGATGATAGCTTTACTACAGACCTAGTGTATTCCCACAAAGTGGGGTCTGGGGGAGTAAGATGTATGCAGTCCATACCACTACCTCCAAAGAAGTATAGAGGCTATTTCCGATAGACCCCCGGCTCACAATAAAGAATAGTAGACATAGGGATGGATGACAAAACAAAAATTCTGTTTTGAATTTGGTATTTGTTCTTATGCCTAAAATGTTGTTCTTCTCTCTCTGTTTGTTTTTAATTTGGTATTTGTTCTGCTCTCTATTTCTATTTTAAACAACAGGATGTATGTTTTTTAGTGTGTAACCCCTTGTATATTATCTTTTTGTATCTTTGAGGTGGGTTTTCTCACCCCTTTCCTCTTCCCATACTCTTTTGCACTTCTAAGATATGACATATGTACTCAGGTCCTGTCTCCTGAGTAATTTACTTGGCAAAAAAAAAACATGTTTTCCTGTCAAAGATGTTAATCTATGGCTTTAAGCAGGCCCCTCGTACTCGGTACACTCAAGTTTTTTGTTGTTGATGGTTTTAGTCTATCCAAGTCATATACCTCTATATTTATTTACAAAACAAATAATGTCTTAGCGTTTTTCTTTGGTTTATGTGGACGTTATCATTGTCACCTTGTGCAATCTTCAGCTTCTCGAATCTATTATCTCTAGAATTGTCTTTGAATTTTCTATATGTGAGTTGAGTTCCTTGAGGTTTTTTCTTTGAATACAACTTTGATGAAAACTCCTATCCAAGGAAAATATGCTCTACTACAAGCCTTTTGCTATGCTTATGGCAGTGAATGCCAGACTACATAATGATGATAGTCCAGCCTTTATGACGTTACCTAATATCTCCATTTCATTTGAGTTCTATAATATGTCAGAACATACATGGCCTGCTCTTGCCTTTGTACAAAAACAATACAGGGAAATGAGAAATCAACTAGTAGGCCAGCCATGTGCTTTCTCTATTATGTTTTTCAAGCTTTATATAAATAGAATATTTGATGCTAGTGAAGAATTAAATCTTAAAATTTTTAGTTTTATAACATCGTATGATCAAAATATATACTTAGCTATGTCGTACTATACATTTATTACCTGTATCTCAGCATACGTATCATACCTTAAATCCTAAATTATATGTGATGAGGAATTTGACCTCTAAATTCTGGAAATGGGAGAGACATTTAATTAATTGATTCACTATCCACTCTCTGTACATGCCCTAGATGTAGTGAGTTGTTTGAATAGGGTGTGAAGGTTCATCTTTTGTAAGTTTATAGTTTCAAAGACTTCATCATGGTATAAATCTTTACTTCTCTTTATGTTATAAGATAGCAGAATTGCAAGCTATGTTGAAGTTGTGTTTCCAAGGAATATGAGAGGTCTTTATCTAAATGTAACCTCAGAATTTCAGTCATTACTAATATCATTTAGTAGAAGTTAAACTCAACCTTCTCCTACCCTATTTTAAGAAGGAAAAATTAGAATTTAGATGCTATGTCTATTTCCCTATGTTCAGCTGAATTAGTTTAAAGACAAAGTTACTTTTATGTTATCGCTGAAGTGTAGTTTGCTGTAAAGATAAGACCAAACTATTAGGCGCTCTGATCTATTCAAATACATCAGTGTTTTACTTATAGTGTTAATAGAGAACTGGTTAATACACCTTTAATCTTGAGAGTGTTGAGGAATGTTCAATTTTCAAACCTCATTTTTGCAAGGTGCGTATGAGGAATCTTTAATTTCCAAACCTCATCTCTATTTATTGACCACTTAATTGACACCTATAACAGTATACAAAGAAGAAAATACAAAATAATTATCTGATAAACGAAATTTAAGCGCCCATCTGGAAAGGTAAACATTATTATTAGTTTTTCATCTATGAGATATCTATCAAAACAAGGAATTATTCTGAATATTGGTCATCCCAGAACTCTAAATGAAAAACCAGTATAAAATTAAGAAAGCAAATAAAGAAAGATAAACTTCCAGTCCATACTTCTCATCTTTCAGTCCAATTTTTGTTTAAATAATTTTTTTATCAGCAAACATCACTTTCTTAGTCTATTCTTGTCTTTCAGTCCAATTTGTACTTTTGTCATTGTTATTTAGTGTTTTGGCTTGTTGAGCTAGATTTTTACCCTGAGATGGTGGTTTATTTTTTGTGTTGTCTTTGTTGTTTTAATGTTCAATTTCACTATTTGTTGCAATCTCTTCTTGTTCTTTTTCTTTTAAAATGGGAGTTATCTAAGTTATAGTTAGCGGATTCTGGGATTTCACTGGGGATGTTGTTATTGTTATTGTAGTAGCGACTTTATCCGAGATGTTTAAATTTTGTTGGTTTGTGATGATTATATGCTTGTTTGGATAGTAAGTTGACAATTTCAAACAATATCTATAAATTTCTCAAAAATCATGTAGTTCTAATCTGTGGAGGAGATCGTATTATGTTTAAAGTTAAAATACCTGATGTAATATGATATAATCATGTGATGGTAACATGTTATGTGAATTTAATTATTTTTGTTATCTTTTATTTTTTCTTAATCTAATTTTTATGTATTCTCCAAGGTTATGGCACCTAGTGAGCAATGGATGCAACTTTCTCTTCATAATTGAATCGACTAAATCTAGTTAGACGAGGCAAAAATGTTTTTGAATTCTGCTTTTCAAAGAAAAGAAGAAGAATGTGAAATATGGTATCTATGTTACAAGTGTTGTAATACAACATTAGGAACTCGTAAAATGATTGAGATGCATTTGAAAGTTCATGGAATAATTGAAAATTATACCTTTTGGTTTCACCATGTGGAACAGTTAGGTGAGCCACTATCAGACTCTGAAGATGAGGATGAGGATGAAACATATGATTTTAAGAGTGAAGATGAAGATAAAGTGGAATAAATATTGAGAGATTTATATCCTAGTGCTGAAGGTGGACGAGATACACATACTGATTTTGATGATAAACTTAAGGAGGATCCAAATACTGAAGCTGGAAAATTTTATAGCCTTCTGGAGGATTTTGATCAGCCATTGTATCAAAACTCAAAGGCTTCAAATCTTTCATCTTTGATTAAATTGCTTCACATCAAAAGTATGGGTCATTGGAGAAATGAGTCATTTACCAAGCTATTTAAAATGTTAAAAAAAGAGTTGTTGCCTGATGGAGCTAATTTACCAAATTCATATTATGCGGAAAAGAAGATAATTTGAGAGCTTGGGCTTTCTTACAACAAGATTGATGCTTGTACTAACGATTTTATGTTATATTGGAAGGAGGATAGCTTAGTTAATTCTTGCAAAATTTGTAGTGCATCTAGGTGGAAAGTAGATGCACATAGCGGGGAGACAAAGAATAAAAAGGGTAAAAAATAGCCTAAAAAATTTTATGTTATTTTCCCTTAAAGCCTAGGCTTCTGAGGTTGTTTATCTCTACAAAGACATCTTCACTAGTGGCATGGCATAAGGATGAAATAACTGATTATGGAATAATAAGGCACCCAGCTGATTCAATAAAATAGAAGTCATTTGATGAACTCTATCCGTCATTTGTAGTCGAGCCTCATAACATTCATCTTGGACTTGCTAGTGACGAATTCCAACAATTCCAAAATTCCAAAACCTCATATAGCATTTGGCATGCGGTTTGTATTCCTTATAATTTACCACCTTGGTTGTGTGTGAAGCAGGAAAATTTAATTTTATCAATGCTTATTCCTGGTCCAAGTAGTCCCAGAGATGCAATTGATACATATCTTCAACCTCTACTAGAGGAATTGAATAAGTTGTGGGATGATGGTATTGAAACCTTTGATGCATCAACAAAACAAAATTTTAAGTTGCATGCTTCTTTGTTATGGACTATCAATGACTTTCTAGCATATGGAAATTTATCTGGATGGAGTACAAAAGGAAAACTGGCATGTCCATCTTGCAATAAAGACAATTCTTCAATTTGATTGGCTAATTGTAAGAAGGAGTGCTTTATGGGTCATCGGTGTTACCTTCCTTTGAGTCACAGATAGAGGAATGATAACAAGTCATTTGATGGTACAACAGAGAAAAGGAACTCACCAAAGATACATTATGGAATTGAGATACTTAATCAAGTGCAAGATCTTGAAGGCCAACCATTGACAAAGGATCCTAAGAAGAGGAGGAAGACATCACATGAAAAGCGAAAGGATAATTGGAACAAGAAGAGTATCTTTTTTAAACATCCTTATTGGAAATATCTCTTGTTGCGACATAATTTGGATGTTACGCATATTGAAAAAAATATATGTGATAGTTTTATGGGGACATTCATGAATGTCAAAGGAAAGACCAAAGATACAATTAAAACTAGATTGGACTTGTAAGCAATGAACATTAGGCAAGAATTACACCCTATCCAAAGAGAGAATGAAGTCAAAGTTTCAACTTCATGCAACACAGTGTCTCCTAAATAAAGGCACAAACTATGTTTTTTCCTGAAGAATTTAAAGGTCCCGCATAGATTTTCATCTAATATTTTTCAATGTGTGAACTTGAAAGAACATAAGATATCTGGTTTGAAAAGTCATGACTATCATGTTCTTTTACAACATATACTCCCTCTTGCACTTTGTGGTATATTGTCGAAAGAAGTGTGTGAACCTCTTATTGAGTTATCTTTATTTTTTTGTGTTCTTAGATCAAAGGAATTGAGGATTGATGGGTTAAAACATATTGAAGAGCAAATTCCCATTACACTTTGTAAATTAGAAAAGGTCTTCCCATTTTTTTTTGATGTTATGGTTCACGTGCTTATTCATTTAGCTGGTGAAGCTAGGATCACTGGGCCTGTTCATTATCGGTAGATGTATCCTATCGAGCGATGAGTATATTTTTTGAAATCTCTTATTAGTAATAGGGCATGTCCAGAAAGTTCCATTGAAAAGGGCTACCTTGCAAATGAATATTTGATCTTATGTTCAAGGTAGCTGCATAGAATTGACACAAAATACAATCGGCCAGAACAAAATTATTATGGTGGTTTAAAGAATTCAAATGGAGGTTTATCTATATTTTGTCAACCTGGAAAATATCTGGGAGCTAAAGATTCATGTGAGCTTGAAGTAAATGAATTGGAACAAGAAGATATGTATATTCTGAAGAATTGTGATGATGTCTTACCATATCTTGAGTATGGAGGGTTATTTTGTATCATCTTGTTTTCCTAATTTCATTTAAGGTAATATTGTTTCTATATGATAGTTATGGTTAACTTTAATTTTGTAGAGAGTTCCCAAATATGGATATTGCTCAAAACTTGTCAGTGCAGAATGGGGCTGAGAATTTATTAAATAATTTAAAAATAGGGTGAGTAATATGAGCTACACATTGACTTCATAATGTTATATTACTCATTCTAAAGTATTAAATGTAATCTTATTTTTAAGTCATACAATTGCATAAAAAAGATAATAATCGGCTCATGGATGATCTTATCTCACTTTCACATGGTCCTAACAAATATTCAACACATTGTAATGGTTACATTGTAAATGGATATAGATTTCATGCAGAAGATTATGATAAATCTTTAAGGACTCCAAATTGAGGTATTGTTGTAGCTAGCAAGAATGATGAAGATAATAAAATGTGTGATTACTATAGAGTACTAACATATGTGATTGAATTTCCATTTTTCCTAGATGGAAGAGAGATTTTGTTCCGGTGTAATTGGTTTGGTGTGCATGATAAAATAAAATGAATAAAATAGATGAGTATGACTATGTGAGTATGAATCTGAGTGGATTTTTGAAAACAAATAAGCCTTTTGTTTTAGTGGATCAAGCATCTCAAGTGTTTTATGCTAATGATAATTCCAACAAAGGCTGGCATGTAGTGAGGAAGACTCAATCTCGTGATTCCTATGAGGTTGTGAAATAAATGGATGATGATGTAGATGACTTAGAAAGTCCTTTGGATGTTGTAGATGATTTAGAAAGTCCATCACAAAAGAAACTTTAAAGAACTAATGAAGTGAAGTATCTCATAAATTACCTTATACTAAGAATTTCTATTCTTTTGCATTAAAATTTTAACTTATAATACTTTTTGTATAGATTTTGAGATTTTGTGAAGCGCAGAGACGACGTTGACTGTATTCTTTAGTTCACTGGGTAAAATGTTTTCTTACTATTTTTTTACTTTTGGCTCTTTTTGTAGGTTCACTATGAAGACTGAAAATGAGGATAGCTCAACTATTAAGAGTACTACGAGATATACTTTCTGCGGGAAAGGGATAGGGACGAGAGCTTAGATCTTTAATAACAAAAGGAAAAACTCTAACTAAGAGTTCATTAAGTTCAGTTTATTAACCTAATGATCTAGTTAATAAATACATCTAAGAAGTTGAAACAAGGTTTTTCTAATTTATTATAGTTTTAAGTTGCATAAATAACTTGAATTAAACACCATAGCTTATTTTTTGTCGTTCTTTATTGTGCTACAAAATATAATTGCTCAAGTATTAGTAATATGATTTTCTTTTTCCAGGTGCTATTTGAAAGGGACCATTAGAAGGACTTACAAACTCTACCATGTGTTCTAGTCAAGTAATCAGAACGGCAATATGTAAGAACTTCGTGGTTCGGGAGAACGAGTGCATTCAAGTTAATACTTCATTACCTCTATCTACTAATGAGCTTAATCCATACATACAAGAAGTTGAAACAAGTAAGTTTTTCAAATCAAATTTCTATTGAGGATTTTCTATCTGTGAAAGATGTAATAGCTGCTGTAAAATTCCTGCCATATTCTATTAAGATTGTAATTTCTACTTCTTGAAATAATCTACCTATTATAATTTTTTGTTTGATTAGTTTTAATAGTTATGTCACCTATGGCTGCATCATAAACCTGAAAAGTGGCTCATCTGTAATAGTTATGCTACTTTGTTGTATCATCTGTATACACCAATTGGGAAACCTCCAGACCTATAACTTACCTGATATCACTACTAATGTTAACTTACATGATATCACTACTAATGTTAACTTTCCCCATCTGGTACCCTTTGTTTTGACCATTTCAATGCAAGTAACTTACCTGATATCACTACTAATATTAACTCGGCATCTCTGATCTCTATATTAAGTGGGAAATCATATTCTACCGACAAACTCCCAGCTTCCCATTATAAGATCATAGCTGGATATGCCACTCACCCTAGGGTGGACAATGCATGTATTTTCATCCCTCAACCAGAGGTCTTGCATAAAAGTTAAATCTCCAGTCTTGAAGGCATTGTAAAATTGATAATTTACTTCTAGTACAGATGCCTCACTATCCTCTTAGTGAAGTTGGAGGCTATCTTTGATTTTTGCTGCTTGGGCATAACTCTCTTTAAGAGCAGTCTTTATATCCATTTTAGATGTATGATTTTTGCTGCTTGAGCATAGCTGACTTTTGACCATATTGTGCACTGCCTTAGAGTATATTGGGGCTGTTCTTTACCTGGGGTTACACAGCCCTAATGTAAGTCCAAGTAATTGATGAAATATTAAGTATTTCTGCCATCTTTTCATGTTTTAAAAGAAAGTTTGAATATGACGTTACATTTAATTTCAATAGAGATATGTTAAAACCAGTGCTGGAAGATTGGAAATATTATAAAGATGTCATATCAAATTGTTTTAAGAAGAAAAGATGTCATATCAAATTCTAAAATGTATAGATTCATTACATATTTTGGTAGATTATTCTATTTCAGAGAAGTGATCTTCTTCCCCGGAAAGGACTAGTATGAAAAAAAGATTAAATAGTAGAGATATAGTATGTAAAAGTTTAAAGATGTAGTAAAATTTCCCATTCAAGCATATTCTGCTAGCAATTTAACAATTGTTGTGTAGTATCAACTGTTTGAACCAAATCTTGGTTTCACGTATTAAGTTAGATTCTAATCAAAAGTAAACCTAATTGAATTTGAATTTTTCTTTAGTTGACCATTTGTCCAGTTATGCAGATTCAAGGCATAGTACTTGAAAATCATGGGACATGAATTTATGTCTTTCTATACATAGCTTTTGTATGGTCTTATTCTGTTAAAAATCTCTAATAACTAGTGTTAAACAAAGGATGCAATATGTTTCTACCCATTTCATAAGTTGTATTGGCTCTAACAAAGGAAACAACCGCTCTACTTCTCTAGAGGTAGTGGTGTGAACTGAGTACATTCCACCCACCCCAGGCCCCACTATGTGGGAATATACTGGGTTTGTTGTTGTTTTTGTATTCATTGGAGAACCTGTACAGACCATGAGTATGGAAAACCTGATAGACCAATAACAAACTTTCCTGAAACCTGTACCTACCATATTAATGACTTCAAATAAAGGGCAGAAAAGATCTTTTTTAGGAGTTAAACTATATGGTCCTATTATAGATACCATATTAAACTTAAAATGTTAAGCTCATACAACTGTATATTTGTTTTGGAAGGTTCTACTGGGAAAGGGTAAGGAAAAAGACTTACAAGCTCTACCATGTGTTCTAGTCAAGTAATAGGAATAACGATGCGTAAGAACTCCGTGATTTGTGATAACAAGTATATGCAATTTGATACTCCATTTTCTCCATCAACTAATCAAGTTAAGCAACGAACCAAAGAGGTTGAAGCAAGTTGATTTTTTCTAAGTTTGTTGAGTTTTTTATTGCATTTATAATTTAAGTATTAATAATATGATTTGCTTTCTCTAGGGGCTATTACGAAAGGACCAGAATGAGGACTTAAAAACGTTACCATGTCTTCTAGTCAAACAATGGGAATGGTACGTAAGAGCTCCATAGATCTTGAAAAATCATATATGCAAGTTGATACTCCATTTTTTCCATCAACTAATCAAGTTAAAGAACAAACCAAAGAGGCTGAAATAAGTAAGTTTTTTTTCAAGTTTGTCGAGTTTTAATGGAGTTAAGTAGTGCACCAAAGAGGTTGAAAAAAGTATGTTTTTCCAAATTTGTTGAGTATATGTCCATATGCATCATATCATGCTCAGTTTAGGGGTTTCTAAAAAGTTTTTCCAAATCTACTTAATATTTGCCCACTTTCATCACATCATGCAAATGCTTTCTTCTTGTTAAGAGGTTCTATAATAATATGGAATCTAATACCTAGATTTTTGTGCTCCTTGTTAGGGGTTTTTAAGAATTGTGTGGGATCTAATCAAGAAATGTGATCAATGGGTAATAATCCTCTGATTCTTGGGAAAGAGAACATGCAAACCAATATTTCATTGCCTCCGTCTACTAATAAAGTTATGAAACCCTCCCAAACTGTTGAAATAGGTATGGTATTTAGACTTTATGTATTATTAAATTTATAGAATTGAATTTTATTATTATAGTTCTTACCAAATTATGCAGTTGTAGGATAATCTAATCCTAAAAAGATAAAAAGAGTTTGAGGGAGCAACAAGTGCAAGGAAGTTGCATCACTTAAAGTCAGTCAAAAGATGAAAGTAACCTTTTACAATAATAGAACGGTTGGAAAAAATAGCAATCTATTTTTGAGATACTTGGGAAAAATAATTCATGACAATAACCTGTGTCCATTGGTTGTATCATCCTGGAGTGATATTAAGAAACAAAATTTGTATCACATGTGGGCAGCTATTGAGGTAACAAATGTATTTGATAGTGTGAATGGACATTTTGACCTTTTTTAATTCGTTCTATCTATTGTTGTGTATTGATTATTGTAGGATAAATTTGAGAGTTATGATATGAATGATCGTCGTGATCATATCTTTGGATGGATGAATGAGTTGTGGAACAAACGGAGAGGATACACGCATAGTAAGTATGCCAAAAATAAGTCAATGGTACTTGCTCTTAAATGTAAACCAGAGAGAGTAGAGAAGAAGGAATGGTAGTGGTTAGTTATGGAACATTTTTGTTTTGAAAGTTTTCAGGTATTTCATTTCATAGCACTATATTACTTTCTTTATAATTTTGTGTGTATTGGCTATTTTTTTCTAAAAAATTCAATGGTTCTATTTATGTTGCTCTGTATTACCTGTTACTTCTTCCCTATAAACTTTATTTGCAGATACAATTTCAGAATTTGCATTTGAATAGATGCTAAGTTTTTTATTTAAGAATAATACAGGCGAGAAGCAGAAGGAATACAACAAACCAAGCTAATTTGGCAATGTTTCATCATATTGGTAGTAAGCTTATTCTAGAGATAATGTATCAACAGGTAGTATCAAAAATTATTTTCATAGTAAAATACTTATGAGGTATTATTTGACATATTCTCTTTGATGTAAAGGGTGGGAAAGATGGCAATCCTCCAGATTTGGGGACTATTTTTGTAAGACTCGTAAGAAAGACAATAAGCTTGTTGAACCTGAAGCAATTGAAAAACATGTGGGTTTGGTAACTTAAATTTGTAAATTACTTAAAATTATCATGGGTTCTAATTGAAAATATCCTTTTATATATCTATCGTGTAGGCTCAGATCGAAGAAATTATGAAAGCATTGCCATCTCTACCTACCATAGAGATTGTAGAAGAAAAATGTTGGGAACCTAAAAATCGTAGTCATGTAGTTTGCTTTGGCGGTGGAGTAAAGGCGAAAGATATGAACGGGGCACTTCTTCAAAGATTGAATTACTATCCGCTCTATGTTCAACTCTAGAGGATAATAAATCCTTGATTGAGGAAAACAAATCATTGAATGATCGTTTGTCAACCTTAGAAGATAAGACGTAAAAAATAAGAAAAATGCAAGAATTTTTTGCTTCTCAACAATCTCAAATACCTCATACGACTTCGCCCGTTTCAACTGAATAACACTGGCTTGTTTTGTTGTCCAAGTAAGTACTTATTTTACTTGGTTATTATTTAACTATATTTCGTCAAGATTATAACTTGAACTTGGTTGGATAATTATGTTAGGTTGCTTTTACTTTTATTTTCATGTATAGCATTGTTATAAGTGGACTTGAGTATGGGGATTAGGGTGTGGGGGGCTTGAGTATTTCTCAGTGATGCTTTAATTATAAGTAAATGAGTTGCTTGACATAATGTATTTTTTAACAAAGAAGATGTGTGACTGAAAATACGCATGTACAAGTGATGTTGCGAGTAACAATAGAAGACTACTACTTCTTGTGTGTCTACACATCTAGACAGTAGAGCCGTCTTTTATTTCTTAAATTTGAATTCCAATATTTGACTGCATTCCAAATTTTCTACCTGATGCTATCTAGCTACATATCCTTCTTTATTTGGCAGTAATCTTCCATGGTATCTTAAGTTAATCTACAAAATATTTGCTGCTAGAATATTTGTTGCTTTCACCTTTTCTACTAGAATATTTGCTGCTTCAATTTCTTGTTTTAATACTATTTTGCTGCTCCAATTTCTCTCTAGTCACCATTCCTTTGGGGAGATTTAGTTTACTTTATTATAAGAAAAATATATGTAGTGTAAGAAAACAACTCCAGTTAAAGCTATTTTCACCTTTAGTTTACTTTATTTAAGAATATATGTGGTGCATAAGCAAAATTTGTATTATGATAGTTATGTCCTACATCCTTGAAGAAAACATCAATCACTTACTTTGTTTTCGCACTTCTTACTGTTATTATGTCCATGCTTTGGAATAAGCCAATTGTTGCATCGTTTCTCACCTTTGTATTGATAACCTTTAATTACTCTAACAAGGATTGCATTAGCAAGTCATGAAACTCTATCATATTATGCTATTGTGTCAGAGCCTTTGTCGTGGTTGTTTAACTTAAGGATTGACTTTTCAAAACTTTGTTCTGATAGATTTTTGAAGATTGAAGTTACAAGGGAAGATGGAAGTTTACAAGATGCACAAGCTTATTATTATTTTTCTAAAAGCATTATGTAAATCTTGACATCATATTCTAGCTCGGGATGTTAATTTGTTAAGTTTTTTTGTTTAAAAAATATCGAAACTATTGACAATATTCTAGCTCGGGATGTTAATTGGTTAAAATTTTATTGTTTGGCAACTATAGAAATTATATTTGTTATACTTTGACATTTTCCGTAATAATTTTATATTTATCAATGAAATATATACTTTTATGAGATGAAGTTTCAGGACGTACCATTGGTGGTATATTATAGATACAAATATAATATTGTTTGGTCTAAATGTTAATTTAGGACGAGTTAGTTGTTTGTCTCTAAAGATCAATAAAGGACGGGTTAGTTTCTCATCTCTAAAGATTAATCAAGGATGAGTTAATTTCTTGTCCAGATAGAGCAAATTAGGACAAGGTAGTTACTCATCGCAAAAAGGTTTTAGCGACCACAAAATAACTACTTTTTAAAAATGAAAATCATTTATTTGGGATGACATATATGGTCTCTAAAAGTGTTTTTGAGATTGGATATGTTACTGTCGCTAATGAAATTTAACGACCAGTTAGAGCACCTCATCTCAATTAACCTTTAGTGAAAAAGGCTATTAGGATGAGCCGCGATGAGCATTTTCACATCCTAAAAGGTCATTTGAGACCAGAATTTGACTTTTAGGGACCAGATTTCCCTTCCCTAAAGGATGTTTTTCTTATAGTGATAATCTTAGTAAGAGCTATGTAACGCCCCGATTTTTTAAACCAAAATGCTAAACAGTGCTTATGACCCCGAAGGACCACAAGCTAACCCATAACTGATATCTGAACCTGCACACTGTAATATATATAATGTAATTATAATACCCCGAAAACCCCAAACCAATATTAGAGCCATGTACCAAGCTAATGCATAGTACATCATGGTTCTTTTATAGTTTTATGAGTAATTTAGATGTATATTAAGGCTTCAAATAACTCCCAGCTATTAGAAAAATCAAAACATTCCTTACCGATTGAATTCTTGACAAGGATATTGGTATAGTCAAATTTAAACGAGAATATCTATCATTATACTAAGAATTTTTCATCTCATGACCTATCAACAGATAGATAATTTAATTATCTTTCCAACGATACCAATTTCTCCTAAATCCGATATTGGAGCAAAGAGTTATTCCTATTTTACTCCAGCATGTCAGGCTGGAAATAGTGTGATGACATTCGTGGTAGCTTACCACATTTGTGATGCCCTATCATGAAGGTCGTCAGCCTTAGGTAGAAACCAGCTCCTAAGTGACGACATTCGTGGTAGCTTACCATATCTGTGATGCCCTATAACAAAGGTCGTCAGCCTTAGGTAGAAACCAGCTCCTAAGTGACGACATTCGTGGTAGCTTACCACATTTTTGATGCCATGTCACAAATTTTGTCAACCTTAGGCAGAATCCAGCTTTTGTGTGACGACATTTTTGATGGCTTACCATATTTTTGACGCCATTTCAGAAATATCGTCAGCCTTAGGCAGAATCCAGCTTTTGTGTGACGACATTTTTGATGGCTTACCATATTTTTTACGCCATGTCACAAATGTCATCAGCCTTAGGCAGAATCTAGCTTCTATGTAATGACATTTTTTATGGTTTGTCACATTTTTGACGCATTGTCACAAATGTCGTCAGCTATGATTTTCAGCAACTGAAAATTTATTTTAGTAAGGGTATTTTGGTCTTGTCTCTTCAGCTTCCATGACTTATAACCCTAAAGAGGAATAATTTTTCCCATTTTTCTTTAGTTAAGCACCTTAAAAACCCTCTCTTATGCTCTCAACCACAAGATTACGGTTTTCATCAAACTCATCTCTCAAAAGCAAGATTCAATCTTTTTTCCAAGATAATTGAGAATTAAAGTTTCCTAAATCCAAGAACTCTCCACTAAATCATCAAGGTTTCCTTTCTAAGGTATGCGTAGTGTTCATCTATGGATTCAATCCGTTCATATAGCTCAAGAACCATGTTTTAAATATTATTTTATAAATGTTTTGTGGTGATTGATATGTACATGTTGACGATTGTTGTTTAAGTTTCAATTGATGTCTAAAGGTGTTTTCTTGTAATATATATGCTTGTTAATTGAAAACCAGGAACTTTAGTTGGTTTAATATGGTGCAAGTATGAAACTCACCTATGCCTTAAAGAATGTATGCAAGGCGTTCGATAAAATACTTAGGATGCTAGAAATTCACGTTTATATGGTTCCATGATGTATAAGTGACAAGTCCATGTTAGCTATATACTTTAATATGAATTCCATGCTTTTCATGTGTTGCGATTGTTGTGGTATAAAGCATGTATGATAATGGAGATATACAATATGCACACAAAATATAGCTATGCACAGGAACTACATGATGTATAATATCCTCTATTTATGACAATGTGAATTATGGACTCCAATCTTCTGATCAAGTCAGTCATGTTGTGTCAATTTCCTTACATCGAGTCCTGCGGATATTCGTACTCAAAAACTATAGTTGTGTACCTAGAGCCATGTCATGTTTCACGATATATAAAATCAAGCCATGATTCAGTAGAATTCGGTCAGTCATGTGACTCAGGAAAACACAGTAATCTCAGTAGTTCAGTATTCTCAGTAATCTCAGTGCTCAGTAACCTCAGTAATCTCAGTAGTTTAGTAATCTTAGTGATCTCAGTACTCAATAATATCTGTAACCTCAGTAGTCAATGTCAATCTCAGTAACTTCAGTACTCTCAACCAGTCCTCAGAACTCAGTACATTCCGTCAGTCATCGGAATCCAGTAAACTTAGTTTAGTTCCATTAAAAAATACCTCTAGTATCAGTCCAGTTAATCAGTATCAGTTCACCAAATTAGTTCAGTTAAGTTATTTAGTTCAGCACAGTTATTCAGTTTAGTCTCTTCATATGGTAGTAGGAGTTAGCACCGAGTGAACCCAAGGATGGGAACTCACCTGTATATAAGGGTGTGATTCTTAGCAGTCATCCTTGCATTCCAGAACTATGTAGCCAACATAGGTTGAGACATCATAGCCTGTTATATAAGGTTAGATGAGGTGGCTTAACCTATTATATGAGGGTTCCCACTATTCTCACAAGAGTTACCTGTTATATGAGGGCTGCTCACATATTGTCCTTACCAGTGGCGTGGTATTGGCACCCTTCCAATCAGGGAAGAGATTGGATCCCAGTCAGCTTAGCTTGGGGCATGTCGATTAGATGAATACGTCCCACAGTTTCAGTTATAGATTCAGGACTGTCAAATATAATCAACTCAGTTAAGTAGTACAGATTCAATACTGTTAGAGATAATCAATCCTTATCGTTATAAATAGACTTCAAGATCACCGATTAGATAGGACTAATCTCAATTATAGTTAAATAGTATTAGAATAATCAGATTTAAATATCACTCGCTAGATAGGACTGATCTCAAATTCAGTTACTCCATATAAAAAAGAACTCAGATAGTTCCATCAGAACTTAAATTGTCAGATATAGTCTCTCAGTATCAGTTACATCAGCTAGGCCAATCATCACAATTATATTAGTTATATCAGTTTTCTAAACTTATGTATCAGTGATATCAGTTATCAGAATTCATGATATCAATATTCAGCTTCAGGATAATTAGACACAGTAAATAAGACCAGTTATTCATAATTCTAACTGTCAAAAATACTTGTTAATCTATTCAATATCTCAGTATCAGTACACTCATGTTGTCAGTATTCAGACTCAGCAGTCAATATCTTCACGAGTTCAGTTACAGTTATGTATGTATATATATATTCTCACGTTCATATTAGTCAGCATTATTCATGCATATACCTCTGTGCATTTATCCTACCTCACTCATATACTCAGTACATTCAGATATACTGACGTATTTTTGCTATGGTGCTTTCTCTTATGTTTCACCATAGGTTTAGAGGCACGAGCTCCAGATCAGTAATAGCATTCCAATTGCTAGATGGAATTAGTTGGAGACATGTTCCTTCAACTCCTTATTTAGTTCAGTTAGAGGCTTTCAAACTAGATGTCAGATTAGATATTTAGATCTCATTATTTTCAGTATTTATGACTTTTTTGGTATTGTTATACCTTTTTTAGACATTTTGTTATCAGACTTTTATTCATTTCGAACCTTATGGCCTTTAATTTTTATGTTTCCATATTTTATGATATATTATGCAGTATATAGGTACATATATCAATCATGCATTAGCTTGTGGTCCTTCGGGGTCATTAGCACTGTGTAGCATTTTGATTTAGAAAATCGGAGTGTTACAAACTTGGTATCAGAGCCTAAGGTTTAATAGAGTCCTAGGAAGTCTGAAAGTCGCATCTAGTAGAGTCTTGTACATGTGTGTGTTGTGCACCATACTTTTTTGTAGGAGGCTATAAGATATTTTAGGAACAGTTTCCCTACTTTCATATCACAGATTTTGCTATAGCAAGGTTCTCTAAGAAACTCATATAGATTCCCATCATACTTCACTCAAGTTAATTCCACCTTACTTTTAAGGTAACAAAAATAATGAAGCTCAATTCCTAAAGATAGGGCTTTCTCAGATGGTATCCCATCAGTTAAGTTTTGCTCCAAAGTTGTACGAATCTCATTCCTGATCATGAGAACTCATTTTCGAACCCAGATTTAGATATGCCATCAGATCTTTTCTCAAAATTCTATGAAAGCATGTGACCCAGAGTTAGAAGCATGAACCCAGGAGTCTAGCAGTAGATAAGTTGGGATACTATATCTAGATTGAATAGATTATTTATTCATAGGGATAGTTATACCAGAATGAATCAATAGGCTTGAACAGTGCGAGTTATAAATTTAAGCTTATTGACTTGAAATTAATTATGAAGGTATGAATGTAATATTAGTAGTATGTGAGGAAATAGAGGCAGATAATGTGTTTAGTAAAGCAATGATGTGTTGATCAGAGTGTAAGCATATTATGATGATTGCAATTCAGCTCAAATATTAGTTTAATGTTCACAGACTTATGATAATGGCTTTAAGCTAAGGGAAAGATGTTCGATCAAGTAACCCAGTCAGGCTCTCAGATTCCAGTAGTAGCGTCAGTATGTACAAAAAAGTAGTTAGGGAAGATGATTCCCAACCCATCCCTTATCTAAGCATAAAGTTTTGTACTTCAGTCAACATAATGTCTATGCATGCTTCATGTCTCATATTCCATGTATACAACTTATGTTCACAAGTATTCCATAAAATCGTGTGCGTTTTTAGTTCCCAGCATAGGGAGTTTAGTTCCAGCTCACTCAGTGTTACGAATCATGTTCCACGAACTCAGAAATTCCAGACTCAGGTCATGCAGCTCATGACTCATGTACACATATCATGCTTTACAATATACTCAGTTTTTATGACTCATGCTACGCCCTTACTGATCAGATAAATTCATACTATATCATGTATATACTCGATTCAGACCTTTTTGGTAAATCCATGTTATTGATATTCTATTTCTCAGGTTTGTCATGGGTTAAGTTCAGTCAGTATTCATTCATGCTTCAGGTTCTCCTGATTTAACCCTTCAGTGAGCCCTCTTTATGAGAATAGTATAGTGTTGAGAAATTGTTTAGATGGGAGAGAGTTAATGTTTCATGTTAAGAGTAGATTATTGCATGCATGTTAAACACAAGGGTGTAGTTACAAAGATAGGCTTAAATATCCTGTTAGTATGAAAGCAAGGAGCTAGCGAGAGGTAGTACTTAGAAATTAGGAAAATTCAGAGTGTGAATGTATATTCAGATCCTTGACGTATGTCATCCTTCATTGTGCAACTATGACAACTCAGTTCCTATATCAGTTATAGTTCAGTACTCAGTAATTAGTGTTCAGTCTCAGAATTAAGCTCTTCAGTATCAGTTTAAACCTCAGTTTTAGTATTCATTTATCAGCACCCAATATTTAGATCCAGTATGGATCCCCATTACAGTCTTAAGTTATAGTGTCAGCTTTAGATCAGTATTCAGCTCAGAAATTTAATTCAGTTTTAGACTTACTTGACCATAGCGTACAGTTATCAGCTACTCAGTTATAGGTATTTCAATACCTCAGTCTATGGAATGTTTCCAAATCATATAATACGTTTGGTCCTGGATTTGCAGACAATATAGCTTTCATGAAATCCATGATCTGTTACCTTATGTTACCCAGTCAGTCCTTTATCATATGCATAATACTTTGTGTCCTCAACCCAGCTACTCAGATTAAGTACAATTCAGTCTTGCATACCCAACGTTCAGATACCAGTTACTCAGTTAATCAGATAAGTCAGGTATCACGCTTCAGTTTTAAATATCAGATAATCAATCACAATTTCGTACCTAGATGCCTTGTGCATCGCCTCAACTTCCTTAATATCTCAGTAAGGTCAGTCCAGCATCCTTCAAGGGACATAGTGTCCCAAGGGGGAGATATCTTATAGCCCCCAAACTTCTATGATTTAAACATGTCATTTTCTTTGATGAATCTATCTTGGAGGAAGTGTTACTTATGAGCCGACCCTCTAGCCTCAAAACTCAGTAGTAGGCCATGTACTCAATGTCTCAATTCAGTTCATGAATCAAGTTCCAAATTTAGTTCTGCTCTTATGTTTCCACTCATGCATATTGATTAATCCATCTTAGACTCATCAGTATTTTTAGTTCATGGTAGCAGTATTCTTTTAGGTTACTCATTCTCATGTTCAAATTTCAGTACTAAACTTAGTATGCAGTTCTATGCTTAGTTTTTAGTTCAAACTTGGTATCTTTACCATTACATATTCAAACACATGTTCATAAGTCATTTCAGTCATGTAGTCATACATCAGATATGCATGGATTCAACTTATCAGTTAAGCATCAGATATGCATTCTCAGTTTGAGAAACTCAGTTTATCAGAACACTCAGTCTTACATTCATAAATCAGCTACCCATGCATCAGATATGTATGTCAGTATGATATGCTCAGTTTTCAGTCATGTCATCCATGAAATCATGATCAGTCATTCATGCTATATATGCATCATTTTATCTTTTCTCCCCTCTTAAGTTGTCATCATTCGAGGATGAATGTTTTTTAGGGGGAGATATTGTAATACCCTAAAAAATCCAAGCCAATATTAGAGCCATGTACCAAGTTCATGCATAGTACATAATGGTTCTTTTATAGTTTTATGAGTAAGTTTTATATATATACATATATTAAGACTTCAAATAACTCCCAGCTATTAGACGAATCAAAACATTCCTTACCGATTGAATTCTTGAGAAAGATATTGGTATAGTCAATTTCAAATGAGAATATCTCTTATTATACTTGGAATTTTTGATCTCATGACCTATCAACAGATATATAATTGAATTACCTTTCCAACGATACCAATTTCGCCTAAATCCAATATCAGAATAAAGAGTTTTTCCTATTTTACTCCAGCATGTCAGGCTGGAAACAGTGTGATGACATTCGTGGTAGCTTACCACATTTATGATGCCCTATCACGAAGGTCATCAGTCTTAGGTATAAATCATCTCCTAAGTGATGACATTATGGTAGCTTACCACATTTGTGACGCCCTATCATGAAGGTCGTCAGCCTTAGGCAGAAACCAGCTCCTAAGTGACAACATTCGTGGTAGCTTGCAAAATTTTTGATGCCATGTCACAAATGTCGTCAGGCTTAGACAGAATCCAGCTTCAGTGTGACAACATTTTTGACAGCTTACCATATTTTTGATGCCATGTCACAAATGTCGTCATCCTTAAGCGGAATCCAGCTTCTGTGTGATGATATTTTCGATGGCTTACAACATTTTTGACTCAATGTCACAAATATCGTCAGCCTTAGGCAGAATCCAGCTTCTGTGTGACAATATTTTTGATGGCTTGTCATATTTTTGACGCCTTGTCACAAATGTCGTCAGCTATGATTTTCAACAACTGGGAATTTATTTTAGTAAGAGTATTTTAGTATTTTCCCTTCACCTTCCATGACTTATAACCCTAAAGAGGTATAATTTTTTACCATTTTTCTTCAGTTAAAAATCTCAAAAACCCTCTCTTACGCTCTCAACCACAAGATTAGGGTTTCCATCAAACTCATCTCTCAGAACTAAGATTCAAGCCTTTTTCTAAGATAATTGAGAATTAAAGTTTCCCAAATCCAAGAACTCTCCACCATATCATCAAGGTTTCCTTTTTAAGGTATGCGTAGTGTTCATCTATGGATCCAATTCGTTCATAGAGCTCAATAACTATGTTTTAAATATTATTTTGCAAATGTTTTGTGGTGATATGAGTATGTACATGTTGATGATTGTTATTTAAGTTTCAATGTGATGTCTAAAGGTGTTTTCTTGGAATATATATGTTTGTTAATTGAAAACAATGAACTATAGGTGGTTTAATATGGTGCAAGTATGAAAGTCACCTATCCCTTAAAGAATGCATGCAAGGTGTTCGATAAAATACTTAGGATGCTAGAAATTCATGTTTATATGGTTCCTTGATGTCTAAATGACAAGTCCATGTTAGCTATATACTTTAATATGAATTCCATGCTTTCATGTGTTGCTATTGTTGTGGTATGAAGCATGTATGATAATGAAGATATACAATATGCACATGAAACATAGCTATGCACTCCTTACCATGCTTAATATATTGAGGAACTATATGATGTATAATATCCTCTATTTATGACAATGTGAATTGTGGACTCCAATCTTATGATCAAGTCAGTCATGTTGTGTTAGTTTCATTCCATCGAGTCCTGGAGGTATTCGTACCCAAAAACTATAGTTGTGTGACTAGAGCTATGTCATGTTTCATGATATACAAAATCAAGTCATGATTTAGTAGAATTCAGTCAGTCATGTGACTCCGGAAAACACAGTAATCTCAGTAGTTCAGTATTCTCAGTAATCTCAGTGCTCAGTAACCTCAGTAATCTCAGTACTCAGTATTATCTGTATCCTTAGTATACAAACTCAATCTCTGTAACTTTAGTACTCTCAACCAGTCCTCAGAACTCAGTACATTCCGCCAATCATCGAAATCCAGTAAACTTAGTTTAGCTTCGCTAAATAATACCTCTAGTATCAGTCTAGTTAATCAGTATCAGTTCACCAAATTAGTTCAGTTAAGTTATTTAGTTCAACCTAGTTATTCAGTTCAGTCTCATCAGATGGGAGTAGAAGTTAGCACCGAGTGAACCCAAGGATGGGAACTCACCTGTATATGAGGGTGTGATTCTTAGCAGTCATCCTTGCATTCCAGAACTATGTAGCCAACATAGGTTGAGACATCGCAGCCTGTTATATGAGGGTAGATGAGGTGGCTTAACTTGTCATATGAGGGTTCCCACCATTCTCACTAGAGTTACCTGTTATATGAGGGTTGCTCACATATTGTCCTTACTAGTGGCGCGGTAATGACACCCTTCCAGTCAGGAAAGAGATTGGACCGCATTTAGCTTAACTTGGGGCATGTCGGTTAGATGAATACATCCCACAGTTTTAGTTACAGATTCAGGACTGTCAGATACAGTCAACTCAATTTAGTAGTACAGATTTAGTACTGTTAGAGACAATCATTCCTTATCATTATAAATAGACTTCAAGATCACCCATTAGATAGGAATGATCTCTACTATAGTTAAATAGTATCGAAATTATCAAATTTAAAGATCATCCACTAGATAGCACTGATCTCAAATTAAGTTACTCCATATAAAATTGCACTCAGATAGTTGCATCAGAACTTAGACTGTCAGATAAAGTTGCTCAATATCAGTTACATCAGCTAGGCTGATCATCACAGTTATATCATTTATATCAGCTTTCTGAACACATGTATCAGTCATATTAGTTATCAGAATTTATGATATCAGTATTCCGCTTTAGGACTGTCAGACACAGTCAACCAAACCAGTTCTTCATAATTCAAACCACCTGAAATATTTGTTCATCTATTCAGTATCTCAGTATCAGTACACTTATGCTGTCAATATTTAGACTCAGTAGTCAGTATCTCTATGAGTTCAGTTACAGTTATGTATGCATGTATGTATTCTCACGTTCATATTAGTCAGCATTGTTTATGCATATACCCCTTTGCATTTTGTCTACCTCACTCGTATACTCAGTACTTTCAGATATACTGACGTATTTTTGCTATGGTTCTTTCTCTTATGTTACACCATACGTTTAGAGGCACAAGCTCCAGATCAGCAGTAGCATTCCAGTGTTCAGAGTTAAAGGTGAGTCCTTCTCATTCGAGAACAATATGATTATTGCTACATTTACTATTCAGTTGCTAGATGGAGTTAGTTGGAGACATGTTCCTTCAACTCCTTATTCTGTTCAGTTAGAGGCTTTCATACTAAATGTTAGATTAGATATTCAGATCTCATTATTTTCAGTATTTATGACTTGTTTTGGAATTGTTATACCTTTTTCAGATATTTTGTTATTACACGTTTATTCAGTTCGAACCTTATGGCCTTTCATGTTCATGTTTCCATATTTTATGATATATTATGCAGTATACAGGTACATATATCAGTCATGGGATAGATTGTGGTCCTTCAGGGTCATGAGCACCGTGTAGCATTCCTATTTAGAAAATTGGGGTGTTAGAGTAATATTGTAGAAAACATGAACATATAGGCCATAAGGTTCAACTGAAGTAATATCATAACATCCATGGGGTAATGAATACCCAAAACAACTAAATATGAATCTGAATACTGAATCTGATAGCTAAGTCTAAAAGTAAATCTAAATGCCTCTACGTACTTTCTGAATAAGGAGTTGAAGGAACATGTCTCCAACTAACTCTTTCAACTTATAAACGGCTTAAATAATAATGAATAAATTAATTTATATTGTCCTAAAATGAATGAGGACTCACTGAATCTCTATAACTGGAAATGCTAATGCTACGGCTGATCTAGAGCTCGTGTCTCTGAACCTATGGTGTAACATGAAAAGAAAGAACCATAGCGCAAATGTATCAGTACAACTAGAGTACTGAGTATACGAGTGAGGTAGGCTAATGCAAAGGGTTTACATGCATGAATAATTCTAACTGACTGATTGATATGAACGTAAGAGTAAAAACAATATACATAGTAACTTAGATCGTAAGTATGTGATAGCTAAATCTGTACTCTAATACATGGATTACTGATAACTAACATGGCTGAAACTGTAGTTTTGATAACATGAGGGACTGTGTCTCACAGTCATGAATCTGATAGAACTGTCTGAGTTTCGTACTATAACTAAAATTGACTATATCTAACAGTCCTGGTATACTTAAATCTTAAGAACTATCTAAGTTATTTTACTGAGACTAAATTTGAAACTATGGGAGGTATTTGTTCAACCGACATACCTCAATGATGCATATATCTAGGTTGGGGTTCAATCTCTGCCCCGACTGAAGGGGTGTCGATACCGCGCCACTGGTAAGGACTGAAGTGAGTGACCCTTATCTGGAAGGTACTCAAAATGAGAACGGTGGGAACCCTAAACTAATGGGTTAGTCACCTCATAAACCCTAATCTGATAGGTTAAGATGTCTCAACCTATGCTGGCTACATAGTTCTGGAACGCAAGGATGACTGCTAAGAATCACACGCTAAACTGGTAGGTGAGTTCCCATCCTTGGGTTCACTCGGTGCTAAATTCTACTCCCATCTGAAGTGACTGAACATGAGTCAACTGACTGTACATAGACTAATTAACTGACTTCTGTTGACTAACAGAGTAGTACTACTATCTGGGAGTTATCTAAGATCATGATATTTTTGAAGTTTCCTGAGTCACATGACTGACTGAGTTTTATAGATTATAGCTTGACTGAGATTATCGTGACAACATGACATGGCTCTAGGAACACAACTATATTTTTTGGGTACGAATACCCCCAGGACTTGATAGAGGGAAACTGACACACACGGCATGACTTGTTCACAAAATTGGAGTCCACAATTCATAATATCATAAATAAGGGATTTCACACTAATCATGGTTCTCAGTACCTTATACATGGAAAGAGGAATTCATACGACATGTAATTAATTGCATAGCTTCAATATTATGCTTGTTCCATACCACAACCATGACACATAACAATAATGTGGAATTCATGTGAAATCATAGAGCATAGAACATAGAATTCATATCAAATTATAAGGGTTAACATTGGCTTGTCATTCAAATACTATTAAGTCATGGAAACTTGGTTTATCATATACTAAGCATTTTATCAAACACCTTGCATGCACTCTTTAAGGCATAGGTGTATTCATAAACTTATACCACTTTAATCCACCTAAATTTATGGGTTCCAACTATATGATCACAATCTTCCTGGAAGTTCATCAAATTCTCACTCTATAACACAAACCACAAACAACAACATGAATAAAACTATATAACCACAAAAAATTCATGATTTTGTTATCAAAAATTGATTCTGGAACTCCACGAATGAAAGAAATCCATGGATGAACACTACGTATACCTTAATGGCGATGAAATTGTTGAAAGATTGGACCTTCAAGTTTGATTATGCAACCCTAGTAGTTTTTATCCTTTTTGTGCTCTTGGATAATGAACTTAAGATATTAATAAGGTTGTAATGTGATTATAAGCTATAAATTTCATGAGGTTAAGTAGTAGGACGTGTAAGGAGTGTTAAAAGACTTAATTATCCTCAAAATAACTCAAAAACTAAGTGTTTTTCGTGGCTGAAATCATAAGTGTGCGTCGCACACCTCATCGCACATGCTAAGGTATGCGCCACACATCTAATTGCATAAGCTAAGGTGTGCGTCGCACATGATATTACCCACTTGAGGGTGTGCTCTACACAACATGTCTCACACTTGTTCCAGTAGCCATGTGCGATTATTTATGCGTTGTACTCCTACTTTGCAGGGCCATAACTTCTTGCCCAAATGTCAGCTTTTTATAAAATTGGAATCATTGAAAAGATAATTCGATTCTCTATAATTTGGTGGGTCTAAATCTACCAAAATGTCATATATAAATCAAGTTATCCTCGTTCAAAGGTCACTCTTGCAGAATCACACACTAAAACTTGATGGGTTCAAAGGCTATTAGCTTGCCTTACTCTGTGTGACTCACATGAGCATGATTAACACATCATAAGCTATATTATCACTCGGATACTCATTGTAATCATGTACTCAAATATGAATCACAGGATATGAGGTTCCATACGTAGGAGAACTGATTCATTTCCTAGCTTGGAAACAACGGGGTATTACAAGATAGTGCTAGAATACTCAGGGTTCTGATTCATATACATAGTCATTAGAATCATACCTCAAGTCTTGATACAAAATCAATGACCAGTCTACAATAAACTAGAAATAACAATGATCATAACAACGTCAATAAGAACATAAGTAACTGGCTAATTCGGACAACCAAATACTTAACATATCCTATGTGTACTACCGCCACCCCAAGCTCAGAAGGTTTAATCAGCATATAATAACACAAGTCATAAACATCAGCCATATTTATGCCGCCGTCCTATATTAGCTGATAGACATAGGCACATACTAGTGATAAGCGATGCGCATGCAAAAATAAATGAAAGGTACACTATCAATATCAAAACCTCATCATAATAACCATATCCATCATAAATGTCATCATTATGAACATCATCATTATCATAATCAACCTCCGGCCTTGTATGACACCTCAAAAATCCAAGCCAATGTTAGAACCATGCTTTAATTTCATGCCAAATAAAATCTTATATTTGATTTGTTTGATAAGTGATTTAGAAATATATCAAGACACCAAATAGCTCCTAGCTTATAGATAAGTCAAAACATCTCTTAGCAATTAAATTCTTATGAAGAATACAACTATAGTCATCTTCAAATGATCATAACATTTGTTATACTATGAATTTTTTAGCACAAAACTCACCAAAATATAGATAATTGAATTTTTTTGGTTTAATTTGTATTTTATTAATAATTAAAAATTCAATACAAGAATGGGCCAACCCATCCTAAAATCCAACACAAAATGTAAAAGGAGAGGGTAAGTCTAATCTAAAACCCGGCTCATGCAATACATATAAATTAGTGTAGGGTTTCCTAAATGAGCAAGGATCAGCTCACTATAGTACTCCCCACCTCTTCCACATCCTCTCCGTCTGCCATGGCTTTCTTCTTCAATCTCCAGTTTCAAGAGTAAGTTTCTTTCTCAACTTAAGTAACATCCTCAGATGCCTTGTAACATTCATAATCATCATATGTACTGATACTTCTATTCTTTCATACTTCAGTGCATTTCTCCTTCTTCATAGTTCCTACATTATCATAGTTGGCATTGCTCTATAGTAAGCTTTTTCCCTTGTCTTCATATCTACATTCGACCATGCATATATTACATTTCTCAAAATTAGTCCATGTATGCTAATACCTGCAAAATAAAAAAAATAGGACCAAGTCCTGTTAACAAAATCTGATCCCAGTAGCACATGAGTCACAGTCTCCTGTGTTGGATTTTGACAACACCAACACATAGAAGGACCTTCCACTGCCCATCTCCTAATAGTTACATCAACTGAAGTCCTCCCTTTCTATATTCTCCATAGGAAGAAGCTTATCTTGAAAGGGATTTCTTTTATCAACACCTTCTTGTATAACTCATTAGGATTCTCTCTATGCCTAACATAATGCGATATTATTTTGACACTAAAAGTCCCATTTGTACCTAAAGTCCATACTGCCTTGTCATGCTGCATTTCATTTTGAGGAATATTTACATTTTGAGTTATATGATCCACCATTTCCTCTGACACCACTTCCTAAAGTTTTAGTACATCCCAATGTCCTTCCTTAACTAAATCTCTGACTCTTTAATAATCACTATCCCATTCCATGCTAACCTCCACAATGGAATAAAAATCACCTAATCCTTTCCATTTATCATACCAAATGTGTGCATTCCTCCCTTTATTTTCCAAAAAATCAAATGATCTATTAGATCCCTTGCCTGTAGCATATTTTCCAAACTTGGGTTCCACTTCCTGATTTCCACATAACTTCTTTAGGGTGTAATTTGCTACAGTACTTATTCATCATGTACTCACTCCATATATACCTCTTAGTTCTAAAGTTCCACCAAATATTACATAATAGTGATGTTGATACATCATAAAAACTCCTAAATCCAAGACCACCTTTTACTTCTATTACACACATCTTAGACCAAGCCACCCTATGTCTGCCTTTTCCTTCCTCATTGCTACTCCAAAAAAAATTAGAAAAATAAATTTGAATAGATTTTATCACATTCTTAGGTGGATTCATGACTAAAAACAGTGTATTGGATCACTTTGCAGCACATGTTTAATTACTACAACCCTTCCTCAAAATGACAATAACTTTTCTTTCTAAGATTGTAATTTGTAGTTAATTCTATTCATGATCAACTGATAATACTGCTTCTTTTTTCTCTTATAGAAAATTAGATAGACAAGATAGTTAAAAGTGAATTATTCTCTAAGTATACCTGTAGCTACTTCTGCCAAAACAACTGCACTATTAGACACTTTCTCATGAAAATACAAAGCTCTATTCTCCTTGTTAATTCTTTGCGTTGACACCATCTCATATTTCTCCAAAGTACTTGTCAAAAGTTGCAAAATTCCCTACTTCTACTTTACACATAATAATCATATCATCTGTAAAGGCATGATAATTTAACTTTGGACTTCCTCTAGGCATACCAAACAATTTAAAATTCTTCAACTTTAGTAATTCCTTTAAACTTCTTGACAACACCTCTGCTGCAATAATAAACAAAGTAGGAGATACAGGATCCCCTTTCTTCAACCCCCTAGAAGATTTAAAGAAACCCTTAGGTTGTCAATTAATCAATAAAGAATTCTGATTATTTGCCAAAAACATGTACACCATATCTATCAGTTGTTCACAAAACCTAATCTTTCTGAGTACTTTTGTTAGAAAGAGCAACTCCACCCTATCATAAGCCTTCATCATATCCAGTTTCATAACCATATTTGTTGGTTTCCCTCTTTTCCTAATTTCAGAAACTATTTCCCATACTGCCAAAATGCTCTCAGCTATGCTTCTTCCATGAATAAACCTAGCTTGCTCCTCAAAAACTATATCTGGTAGAATACACTTAAGTCTTCCATGAATAATCCCAGAGAAGATCTTATTCACAAAATTACCAAGTAATATTAATCTTAAGTCAGGGAAACTGTTGATATTAAGCTTTTTAGGTAGCAGCACCACATTTGTGTGTCTAATAAACCTTGGAAGTTCATAGCCACTAAAAAATGCTTTAACCATTTGGTGTAGATAAAGTGCTATTATTCCCAAGCATCCTGAAAAAAAGCACCAGTCATATCATCTGGGCCTCCAATACTATTTCTATTCAGCCCTATCACTGTACATTTGACTTTCGCTAATGTTGGAACCCTTGTAATACCTTCATTTTGCTCATCTGTTACCACGGTAGGTAGATAATCCAACATGGCAAAATCATGACTATTCACCTATTTTTGAAACTGATTATGATAATATAATATAGCAACTTCAACATTATCTTTCTTCTGATCTAACCACTGTCCCTCCTTATTTTGTATTCTGTTGATCCTTAGTCTAGATCTTCTACCCTTTACAATAGCATGAAAGAACTTTGTGTTATTCTCTCCATCTTTGAACCACTGAAACCAGATTCTTGCTTCCAGTATTCTTCCTCTATTTTCAATTACACTATCATCTCTGCCTGTGTCTTGAACAATGATGCTCTATTCTCTCCTGATGGATTCTCATCAAACTACTTCTCCTTTATCATGATAACTTCCTCTAGAGTAGCTATCTCTTGGAAAATATTCCCAAAAGATTGTTTACGCCACTTAGTTGATGCAGCCTTAGTTCTTTTTAGTTTCTGATGAAAAATAATAAATAGATTAACATAAGCTTCTACTTTGTAATTTTGCTTAATAACCTCCATACAAGATTCTTCTTTAAGCCAAAAATTCAATTATCTAAATAGTTTGATCAGTTACTCCTGAATAATACTGCGGTAGAGTAACATGGGAGTATGATCAGAACCACTCCTAGGTAAATTTTCCAAATCCAACATAGGAAAAAGTTCTTGTATCTTGTTATTCACCAATACTCTATCCAATCTTTTGAAAATACATTTCTCTTCTACTCTTTCATTCCACCATGTAAACTTACTTCCCTTAAAATCAACTTTATCCAGATTATAGTTGCTTATGCAAAGATTAAAGGCTTCTGTTTTATCAAAAGTCACTTGTAAGCCTCAAAGTTTCTCTTCTGCATGCCATATTATATTAAAATCTCCTCCTACAATACATGGTTCATTTATATTACAACTTAGATTCTTCAAAGAGTTCCATAGCACGCCCCTCTCTAATTGATTACATTTAGCATAAACTAAAGTGACCATCACCACCACTCTTATATGTTGATTCTCTAATATGAGTATGAGTTACTTCTCCTCATCATTTACTATGGTATAATCCATAGTTGATTCTATGAAAGCCCATATCTTCCCAGAAAAATTGATTGTTGAATACTCTATCCCCAATCTTCTTTTATATCTCAATATTTTTTCCCTTCTAAAATGGCTCCATTAGACCTATGAAACCAAAGTAGAATCTTTTGTGCATTGTTATTAATCTATTAAATGCCTTTTGAGTATTAAAAACCCTTATATTCCAAATTAAAGCATTCATTTTGAGAGTTAATCTGCTATTTAACTCCTTGTCTGCATTGTACTATTACTAGTGTCTTTACTTTTCTTGCTCCTTCTAAGATGTTTCTTTTTCAGTGACAGCCTGATTAAGAGATAAATCTCCTGTCTGAACTACCTTCTCTAAATTATCTATTAAGTCCTCTTTATCAAGATCTTCTTACTTGCTATTAACAACTTCCATCATGTTACTTACCTCCAATGCAAGAGGTAGAATATTCTTCAGAATATGCTTCTAAGGATTATTGTTTTGTAACAAAACCAACTCTTTTGACTCATTCTGTCTCTCTTTTTATTCTAGAATTTTATTAGAGTCTTCATCTTTATAATCTAATTTTTACATCTCATCACTATCTTCTTTGTAAATCTTATCTCCTTATTCTATGGCTGGTTATTTTTTTGTTGATCTTCAGCCTTTTCCTCAACCTTGTCATTGCTTCCATGATCTTCTGTTACTACAACATTTGTCTTCCCAAAATTTCTATTTACCCAATCCTTGGTACTCTCCTTCTCTTTTGCATTAGCATCCAGTATTTCTTCCTCCACCTTGTCTTGCTAATTCAATACATCAAAAGTATTTGATTTTTCTATAACCTCCTCTGAATCCTTCATCTCTCCTACAATATGCCCATATTGGTCCTTTCTATACCTGCTCGTTCTTGGCTTTCATGGATTGTTCTTCTTCTTTGATTTTTCATTCACATCTGCATAGTGTTTTCCTTGTATGCCTTCTTCAATACTCTACTAAGCTTTATTTTTATCCTTTTTCTTTCTGAATAACTTTGGATGAATATCCTAGCATGATTCCTCATCATGTCCTTGTAAACAACATTCTTTACAATACCTTGGTTTATGGTCATACTGTATTTTGAACCATTTGGATTTTATATTAACTATAACATCATCTTTTTCATTAGTTTTAATTCTGTATAGCAGCTTAGCAACTAAATCAACCTCAATCTTCACCCTTCCAGAGTCTGGCCTCGTATAATTCCTTGTGGCCATATCCACCACCAGAGGTTTGCCTACTACTGAGACAATAGAAAATATTGCTCTTTTAGCAAAGAAGTTTGGAGGAAGATCTGGGAATGATATCTATGCTATTCCAATTGTAGTTTCAACATCTGGTTCAAACCATGGGTCCCATTTGGGGGTTCTCATTTGCCAATATCTATCTGTTGATTTAATAAAGTATGCAGAAGTAGATAATAGTTGAACATAGTCTTCTAATTGATTCAAACAAATCAAGATATATCTTGTATCTAAAACTTCTATTGAACATTCTCCCTTGATTGCATATTGTTTAGGTATTAACTTTTGAAGCTCATTAATATCAGGCCTTCCATATGAAAACTTACCAATGATTGCATGTTGTAAGTTCTCTTGCACTATTAAACTCTTCACCATAGAAGATTTCCACATAATTGATGGCTCTCTATGCTCCGTGATTATTGGTTTTAGTGGCACTTTTTCATATTTACACACCAAAGATTTTGGTTTAAGTATTTTTGCATTTTGAGGAACATGAATCTTCTCTACAACTTACTTAGATGTGTTTTCCGATGGGCTAGACCCACCAGAAGTGGTAGCCATTCATCCAAAAATTAAATCTACGTAGATAATTATGCATGTGCCATTTTTAGGGTTCTCTCTCTACCGAATTAGCAGTAAGATATAACGCATAATTCTAAGTTCTAATTACATAATAATTAAATTGTATTTCTAATGATTCCAATTTTACCTTAATTCGATATCGGGGTGAAAGGTTATGGCCAAAATACTGAAGCACTATCAAAGATGCCCAGACTAATCATAATGTCTCCTTATGGGTTGTTAGGAGGGAGTCATAATCTAGCTAGTAGAGGCTAAAATTGGACTTCAGGCCTTGACTTAAGTCACGAATCATGGCCAAACCCTATGAATCATGACCTAAGTTATCAAGACTGTATCCAGGTGACTTCCAAATGGGTTCTAAGGGGTTTTTTGGCCCTTTCTCACTCTTATAACCCCAAAACTATGTTGTTTAAGCTATTTTAAGGCTACATAAAAAGTCAAAACGACCCTAAATCCCTTATTCTCAATACACCATACAATTTACTCAAATAATCATGCAATTTTCTCTTCTTCAAAGCGACAAATTGGGGGTTTTCATCTTCAAGTACAAATCCCTAAAACTTCAATTCAAGATTTAAAAGTAATCAGGTATGTAGTGTTTCAAGAAGGATACTCTTTCATCCTTATGACCAAAACCTTAGGTTTTTTGCAATTAAATTTATGAGATTTCAATTAGAGTTATACACAATTTTTGTATTTTTGAAATTATGACATTATCATGTGGTTTAAAGTTCAGTTAGCTTAATAATATACCTTTACTTATGTTTTCACTTATATGATTGTTATTATGAGATGAATTTTAGTATTTTGACATAAATTCCCAAGAATTGATTAATATGCATGATTTTTAGCATGATTCAATCAGTTTATAAATATGAATATATGAATTTATCATGACACTCTAAGTTTACTAGAAGTTTGGATTACTATTTCAAATTGCTACATTGTGATTCAGATTTCAATTTTGATCTTATGATCTCAGACATAATATAAAATTAACAAAGATATTCGTAAGTATGAATTATTAATAAAATCATGATTGGTTTTTAGATTTATAAACTCAAATGCTTAGTTTAAGGTGAATTTCCTCAGTATGAGCATATAGTATATATATTTAGGAGTAGTATTTTGCACCGAGAGGGGAATGTGGGTTTATGCATCCTAATCTCCAGAAACTCTGTGACACCATAGGTTTAGGGGCGTTGGTAGAAAAGTGTCCCCATTGCCAAACATGGGATCAGTTTAGTAATCACTCCAGTTTTAGTTCAAGTTATATTCCGATGGCAAGGGTAGAACAACCCTCCATAATATGGGTCATACATTGGACTCTATAATAGCTCAGTTATGAGAATCTCCCGTAGAAAAAGAGTATTTTAGAAACTAAGTGTAAAGATTCACAATTTTGTTCAGAGATGGTTTTATGAATTATGCCTTATGAGATTTTAGGTTTTAGTTTTACCTATGATAAAGGTGAGTCCTTTTACACTTAGCCTGCATGATTTGAAAGAATATTCAGCTTTAGTTTTACTTATTTCATAGAAAATATAGTTTTACAAAACTAAGTGTAGTAACTCAATCGACTTATCAAATTATGTTTACTATTAATGTTTTATGATGTTTCAGCTTTTAATTTATTTTTGTCTCTTAGTTAGTCTGCTTTTACTAAGCATGCATGTTTCAAGATTATGCATTGGTTCAGTTTTACTTATTGCATTCACCCCCATTTACTTAGAATATTCCAAACGTACTAACCACATATATGTCTATGTGGCAACACTATTTCATATTATAGATACCAGTTATAGCCCACACATCATAATAGATAATTCATAATTTCCAGCCAGCAGGTCATAAGTTCTCTTTATTCGAGTACTCGAGTCAACTACAATTCCAATATTATATTTTTTTAGTTGTATTGATTAGGGATAGATGAGGGTTATGTCCCATCAACCTAGAGAAAGTATTAGTAAAGGCTTTATAGATAGTCAAAGTTGATGTATTGAGTTTTCCTTTCTTTTGTATAATCTGGCAATGTAATTGTTTTTAAACGGTCTTATAATGACATGGCTCTGAGGTATTCTGTAAACTGGGGTACTGAAACACTGATAACTAAGTACTGAAAACCTGAATGCTATGGTCAAGCATGTCTGGAACTAAACTAAATTTCAAATCTAGTTACTGAACTGAAGATGACATTATAACTAAGCCTATTGCTAGTACAGAAGTACTGAATTCAAGGACTCAACACTGATCACTAAGTGTTGGATACTAAAACTATAATTGATTTGGCAACTAATTTTTTGATGTCTACATGCTGGGGACTGACATAAGTCAAGGATCTAAATATACACTTACACTTTTTACTTTTCGAACTTCTAAATACGACCACTTGCTAGACGTTTACTTGCACATTTATCATGATATTCAAGCCTATCTTCACAACTACACCCTCGTGCAAAGTAAGCATGCAATAATCTTGTCTTATCTAAACAACTGCTCATCACTACACTGTTCAATAAGGAGAGCTAACTGGAGGAGTAAATCAGGAGGACCTGAAACATGAATAGATACAAACTAAACTTGACACATGACTGAAACTTGAGAAATAAAATATCAATAGTTTGGATTTACCAATAAGGTATGAACTGAGGATAGACATGACATAGTCTAAATGTATCTGATCTGTAAGGGCATAGCATAAGTCATGGAATCTAAGTATACTGGAAAGCATAATATACGTACATGAGTCATAAGCTGCATGACCTGAGTCTAGAGTTTTCTATACTCGTGGGACATGATTTGAATACTGAGGGAGCTGGAACTGAACCCCTTATACTAGGAACTGAAGGCGCACATAATCCCATGGAAAGTGTGTGAAAGTAGATTGTTCTCATGGAACATGACTCGTACTGTGGAGTAAAAGGGACTCCTTATACTAGAAATTGAATTCATAAATGATTATAGTTTGTGACCATAGAGTTGGTATGCAATGCATGAGTGGATTTCGTGATAGCTAAAGTACAAATCTTTGTACTGAGAAGAGGATAGGTTGGGAATCTTCTTCCCTTACTACTTTTCTATACATACTGGCACTACGACTGGAATCTTGAGAGTCTGAATTGGTCACTTGATCTACTATCATATACTTACATTCTGTTCAACACCTGCCTTTCTTACTAAACACATCATCTGATTCTTTTTCCTTATATACTGCTAATATCACATTCACACCTTCATGCTTAATTTTAAGTCAATAAATTTAAGTGCTTAGCTAGTACTGTTCAAGCCTACTAATCTAATTCCCGTGAATACATAATATGATAGAATAATACTATCCCAACTCAACTACTACTAAAATTCTGGGTTTAATAATGAGTTCTCATGATCATGAATAAAATCTGTACGACCTTGGAACAATAATGAACTGATGGGATACTATTTGAGTCTATTGCTAATCTCATAACTAATCATAGGGACTGTCTGAGAAAGCCTTGTCTTTAGGACTTTGAACTTCACTGTTTCTATTACCTTGAAAGTAAGGTAAAGTAAACATGAGGGGTGCATGATATGAATCTACATGGTTTTCTTAAAGAAACTTGCTATAGAATAATCTTGAGACATGTAAGAAGGGAAACTGTTCCTAAAACATCTCATAGCCTCTTGCACATAAGTGTGGTGCACAACACGCCCATGTACTAAACTCTACTTGATGTAGCTTTCAGACTTCCTAGGACACTGTTGAACCTTAGGCTCTGATACCAAGTTTGTAATGCCTTGATTTTCTGAATAGAAAAGCTACACAGTGTTCATAACCTCAAAGGACCATAAGCTAACCCATGACTGATATCTGTACTTGTAAACTGCATAATATCTCATAAAATATGCAAAAACATGAACTGTAAGGCCATAAGGTTCAATACTAATACATATTTGAAAAATATGGTATAACAATACCCAAAAGGAACATAAATACTGAAGTCTGAACATCTAATCTGACATCTAGTTTGAAAGCCTCTAACTAAACTAAATAAGGAGTTGATGGGACATATCCCCAACTAACTCCAACTACTAAAATAAATTGAAAATTAAAATATAAATGAAATCATCATGTCCTCAAAGGATGAGGACTCATGTCTAACTCTGACTGCTAATCTTGGAATCTACTACTGACTTGGAGCTCATGCCTCTGAACCTATGGTGTAACATAAGAGAAAGCACCATGGCACAAATACGTCAGTACGTCTGAATGTACTGAGTATACGAGTGAGGTAAGCTAAATGCAAAGGGTTATATGTATGAAAAATATTGACTAGTATGAACGTGAGAGTACATACATGCATACGCAAGTGTAACTGAACTCGTCGAGATACGAACTACTGATTCTGAATACTGACAAAATGAATGTACTGATAATGAGATTCTGAAAGATTGAGTTTACTAATATTGATATTTAAATCACTAATAAATGATGGATCTGATACTGTATTACTAAATATTGGGAGATTGATACTATATTACTGATAAAGGAATGATTGTTTCTGACAGTTCAAAGTATGAAGAACTGGTCTGATTGACGGTATCTGACAGTCCTGAAGTTGAGTATTGATAGCATGAGTTATGATAAACTTTGTGATTGATAGCATAAGTGATTGTATCTGAAAGTCCAGAAATCTGAAGAAAACTATCTGAGTTCAATTCTATTTCTAAGTTGACTGTATCTAACAGTCCTGATATATTAAAATCTAAAGAATTATCTGAGTTCTTTACTAAGATTGGG
Source organism: Capsicum annuum (assembly GCF_002878395.1). NCBI lineage: Eukaryota > Viridiplantae > Streptophyta > Magnoliopsida > Solanales > Solanaceae > Capsicum > Capsicum annuum. The sequence goes on along the minus strand of NC_061119.1, from coordinate 123,824,594 downwards.
TAGCTATAGCTGACACTCCTGAAATCTGTAACTGAAACTATGGTAAGTAGTTATCTAACCAACATGCCCGAAATACACTATAATAGATAAGTTGGGGTCTAATCTCTGCCCCGACTGTAGGGGTGTCAATACCGCACCACTAGTAAGGACAGCTGTGAGAACCCTATACTAGAAGGTACTCAATGAGAATGGTGGGAACCCTAAACTGACGGGTTAAGCCATCTCATCAACCATAATCTGACAGGTTAAGATGTAATAACCTACGCTGGCTATGTAGTTCTGGAACACAAGGATGACTACTAAGAATCACACCCTTAACTGGCAGGTGAGTTCCCATCCTTGGGTTCACTCAGTACTAACTTCTACTCCCATCTGAAGGACACTGAACTGATCAACTAAGCTAAACTGAATAACTGAACTAAACTGATTAGCTGAACTGATACTGATTAACTAGACTGATACTATTTGTATTGTTTAGCAGAGCTAGACTAAGTTTACTGGATTCTAATGACTGACAAAATGTACTAAGTTTTGAGGACTGGTTGAGAGTACTGAAGTTATTGAGATTGACTATAAATACTGAGGTTGCTGAGGTTATTAAGCACTGAGATTACTGAGATTACTGGACTACTGAGATTTCTGAGTACAAGTACCCCCAGGACTCGATGGAAAGAAACTGACACAACTTGAATTTCTTGATTACACGACCATCAATAAAAATCCATAATACATGAGTGGGGGATCTCATGAAGTACATGGTCATCATAATATCTATCATGAATAGGAGTGCTTATAATCAAGTCATAAATCTCATATTCTAATATCATGGGCATTTTGACAACATATACTATTCATAGCAATTGCATGGAAACCATTCAAGCGTAAGGGAACGATAACATGTAATGTTTAGTTCATATTGTAATGATTTGGGAATATTATACATTATGTATTTATTTAACATCTCAAACATGGTAGGGGAAGCATGGATATATTTTGTGTACATAATTTATATCTCCATTATCATACATGTTTTATACCACAACAATAACAACACATAATTTGCATGGAAATTCATATTGGAGTGTATGACTAACATGAACTTGTTATTTAGATATCATGAAATCATGTAAATATGAAGTTATAACATACTAGGAATTTTATCGAACACCTTGCGTACATTCGTTAAGGCATAGTGGATTTCGTACTTACATTCTATCAATCCATCTAAAGATCATGTTTTTCAACTAACAACATAACTTTCATGAGATATACAGTCACGATACTATTATATAGAAAAACAAACAAGCATCAACATGGGTATGATCATATCACCACAATCAACCAAGCTTTTGTATTTTAAAGATTGATTCTTGAACTCCACGGACGAAAGGAATCCATGGATGAAAACTACGTATACCTTGGAAAGGAGGTTCTTGATGATTGATAGAGTAATTTCCTTGAAATTTGATCTTCAAGCTTGATTGTGCAACCCTATTTGTTTTTCTCCTATGGTGCTCTTGGATGATGAGCTTTGAGATGTTAATAGGGTTGTAATGTGCTTAGAAGCTATATATTTCGTAGGGTTAAGTTTAGGGATGTGTAAGGAGTGTTAAAAGACTTAATTACCCTCAAAATAACTCAAAACGGAGTGTTTTTCGCATTGGAACTAACTTAGGCGGTGCCTAACCAATCGCCTAAGTTTGGTTGGGCGGCGCCTAACCAATCACCTATCCTTACTATCTCTCATGAAAATGGGCATAACTTTTCGTTCGGGTATTGCATTAAGGCAAAATTGGTATCGTTGGAAAACTAATTCAATTATCTACAATTTGGTGGGTATAAATATGCAGAAATACCATATTAACATTGAGTTATGCTCATTCAAAAATGGCTCTTGCAAAATTGAACACTAAAACTTGATGGATTCAAAAACTCTTAGCTTGTATTACCGTAAGTGACTTATATGAACATTCTTAATGTATCATAAGCTATCTTATCACTAGGATACTCACTGTAAGTCATGCACTAAAATACTACTCACAGGATAGGAGGTTTCATAGGTAGGAAAAATGGTTCGTCTCCTAGCTTAGAAACATACGGGGTATTACAATATCTCCCCCTTGGGAATATTCATCCTCGAATGGAAATTAACTGAAGCGGGAGAGATGATAAGATGAAGTACGTACAAGACATACACTATTAAAACATGGGTTCATGACTGGCATGACTGAAAGCTGAGCACAACATACTGAACATGCATATCTGATGCATGGGAAGCTGATTTATGAATGTAAAACTAAGGATTCTAATAAAGTAAGTTTTCTCAAAATGAGAATGCATATCTGATGCACAACTGAAAGGCTGAATCCATGCATATCTAATCCATGATTATATGACTGTCATAATACGTGAATGCATGACTGAAATTACTAATAAGCTAATCACACATATCTAATGCGTGAATTCAGGACTAAACTTACTCTTGAACATTCAATGGTAAAGGTATCAAGTTTGAACTGAAAACTGAGCATGGAACTGAATACCAAGTTTGGCATCAAAATATGAACATGAGAACGAGTAAGTTTAAGAAAAACAGTTACCTTGAACCAATATTACCAATAAGTTTGAGATTAATTACCCCATATGCATGATCAGAAACATGAGAACATAACTAAGTCTGGGACGTGGTAGATATACTGAATATCATTATCTGAACTAAATTTTGAAAACATGGCATACAACTAAAGTTGGATTTTGAGGGTTAACTTATAAGTACCCCTTCTCCAAACTGGATTCATCAAAAGAAAATAGAGCAGCATGTTTATGTCATGAAAGTTTAGGGGTATGGTGTATCTCCCCCTTGGGATACTATGTCCCGAAAAGAATATTGACTTGGATGAGCTACTGCGGGAAATTGAGGTGATGCACAAGACACCTAGGAACTGATTCATGACTGGACAGCTAGGATCTAAAACTGAGACATGATACATGAATTGAGCTGAACACTAGTGCATAAATACACTAACTTATCTGATTAACTGAATAACTAATAGCTGAATACTGGATTTACAAAGCTAAACTGTACTTAGTCTGAATAGCTAGGCTGAAATTTTTTGAGTTTTATGCATAGGAGATAAGGACTAACTGAGTAGAATGAGGTATCTGAGCATGGATTCATGAAGTCTATATTATTTTTGAATGTGAGACCAAGTGTACGACATGGCTCTAGGGTATTCTATAAACTGGGGTACTGAAACACTGATAACTGAGTACTGACAACCTGAATGCTATGGTCAAGTATGTCTGGAACTGAACTGAGTTTCAAATCTGGTTACTGAACTGAAGATGACATTATAACTAAGCCTGTAGCTAGTACAGAAGTACTGAATTCAAGGACTGAACACTGATCACTGAGTGCTAGATACTGAAACTATAATTGAGTTGGAAACTAAGTTTTTGATGTCTACATGCTGGGGACTGACATAAGTCAAGGATCTAAATGTACACTTACACTTTGTACTTTCCCAACTTCTAAATACGACCCCTTGCTAGACGTTTACTTGCACATTTGTCATGACATTCAAGCCTATCTTCACAACTACACACTCGTGTAAAGTAAGCCTGCAACAATCTTGTCTTATCTAAACAACTACTCATCACTACACTGTTTAATAAAGAGAGCTAACTGAAGGAGTAAATCAGGAGGACCTAAAACATGAATAGATACAAACTAAACTTGACACAAGACTGAAACTTGCAAAGATGACCCTTGCAAAATCAAACACTAAAACTTGATGGATTCAAAAACTCTTAGCTTGTATTACCTTAAGTGACTCATATAAACATGCTTAATGTATCATAAGCTATCTTATTGATAGGATACTCATTGTAAGTCATGCACTAAAATGCTACTCACAGGATAGGAGGTTTCAGACGCAGTAAAAATGGTTCATCTCCTAGCTTAGAAACATACGGGGTAATACAAATAAATTATGATAATATATACCATAAGATTATGATCAATCATTGTTATTATGAGGTTCTAGTGGACTAGTGATTCTTGATGTTTTATTTTATATCTTTCAAGCAAGAATAATATGTAAAGTTGTGTGGTTAATCAAGTCTAGTATTAGGCACTAAGTTTGAATAGGGTTTGATCATCATGGTGGAAATAATAATTTTTTAGTTAGGGATGCTAGTTATATGGAAGTGATCTAGTAGGCTTAAATAATGTATGCAAGAGTTTAAGTTTATTTATTCACAATTAAGAATAATGGTGTAGGTTTTATGTAGAGGTGTACCCAAGTGATATTAAGTTACATTATTTTCTAAGATTATTAAGTATTGTGAGTGGTTAGTAGTACCCTTGATTTGCTAAGCGGGAAGAAGGATAGTTATTTAGTATATGTCATTTTTAATAGCTAAGTTAAGGATTTGTGGATAGATAATGTTGAGTCTTTCGATATGATATTGATTATCATGGTTTAGGTAAAAATATAAGTTTAGAAATCTAATATTAGTTGGCTATGAGGAAAGAAAAGAAAGATTACATGTTTAGTGAGGTAGGTATGTTTGCAGAGGAGAGTGTAACTCTATGACAATGATTATTGAAGCTAGAGAATGTTTTAAATGGTGCATATGAAAGGATTGTCCAAGAATGAAGTTAGTATGTTCAAAATATAGTTTACTCGTGTAAGTTGAGCATTTATAAGTGCAGACCATTAGAATGAAGAAATTATGGCTCAGTCTTAAGGATATGGAAAAGATCCAGAAGCTTAGAAGGTTAGCTTTAATCTAAGGGGTAGATGATAGGGTGATGAACCAAATCAAGTTTTGAGAGTTAGATTGTGATGCATGTCAATAAAAATTGATATGAGATAGTGATCCATTCTTATTCTAGCGTATTTATTTCCCTATATTTTACATCATTATGACCTCCTATCCATATATTGCATGATAGATCCATGCTTATACACTTTATGTATATTCATATTCCTTCGCAACTCCTAGTACGAGAAGAAACAACTTCACTTTTTGAATCGAGTCATACCCCATGAGTCTATGATTTCCAGTCTTATGTTAAGTATCTTTTGATAAGTATGAAGTCATATTTTAGAGTATGCTCAGTTTCCAGAACTCATGGTACAACTTTAATGACCAACAAAATTTGCATTACGGCATGATTGTCCTCAGTTTAGATCTCTTTACTGAAACCATTCCTTTGATACTCTATTCCTCAAGCCTCAATTAAGTGGAAAAGTTATGCATAATAATTTTTTATGCCCCAGCCCCTCATGTTCTACCCTTTTAGTGACCTCTCCTTATGAAAAGATAGTGGTGATTAAAGTGGATGAAGAATGGTTTATGTGGGAGCGAGTAAATATTCCTTATTAGGGCAAGATTATTGTATACTTGTTTTATGTAAGGCTATAAGTGTGACGGATAATTGAGGCAAACCTTTTGGTATATGTCATATTTAGTTGAGAATCTTGGTGTGACTTCTTAGAGATAGTGCTTGAAAGTTGTTATTGATAAAGATATTAGAGAATATGGGAAAATTCTTAAGTGGGTTGGTTGTTATGTTGGTTATAATAATAGGCTTGAATGTTATGTTGGTTTATTAGTACATAAATGCATTGTACGCTAGTGAATTCCTTGTAAAAGGTTGAGGTTAGTTGTTGAAATGGTAAGGACTATGTTTTTTTAGATAAGAGCTCTGAAAACTGATAGGATATTGAATTCACAGTTTAGACTATTATTATGGTGTTATGTGTAGTACCTTGTGAATGTGAGTTAGGCTTGAACATGGTGAGAGAATTTAGTTCAACTAAAACTTTAGTAGATGGAATTATTAATACCCATATAAAATTATAAGTGATGTAAAATGGAGGGTAGTTTTTAAGAAGAAAAGTAGAGTTGAAGGAGTATTTGAGATGTGTGGCTAAGTGAAATACCTAGGCTTTGGACCCTTAGAAAAATCTCCTAAGTTAAGTATTCTGGTAAAGATACGGATCAAGCGTACTAGTCGTACCCTAGGATATGACTTAGTGACCCCTCACTTATGTACTAGGTAGTGTAGCAGGGGTTACATATTGTTTAAGATACGGTATGGGTCGTTTACTGCCTAGTCGTATGGAGTGTTGATCTTAACCTACTCAAAACTGTCTTGGGTACAGTTCAAGATATAATTTAGGGTACCATTTGTACCCTAAGATATGATTCATATATGTGTGGTCATACCTTTTTCTAGTATAGGGGTCCTTGGTGAGGCCTAGGGACCCCTTCATTGTTAGTTCAAAAACATCATGTGTTTGAACATTTATTTTGACTCTTAAATGGTAGTTTTGAAATCAAAATGTTGAGGGTTTTGATTTATATTATTGAGTGTTGTTTACTCTTGACCTAAATAATGTTTTCACATATTTTTGGTGATGTTTTACATATATGGGTACTTGTTGATTATATTTTAATGCATGGGTCATGGGTAACCCTAATCTTAATGGTTTTTACCTTGGTTTTGGTCTTGTTAAAAGTATGCCTATAAGGTGTTTATAAAAATTTGTAAGAATGTCTAAAGGAAATCTCTAGTCATGTTTTAATGGTATTTTGAACTAAGGCAATGGATAAATGAGTGTGAATGGTTCACAAATGGTTTTGTAAAGGACGTTTTGTCCATGAAATGGTTAAGATGGAAACCTTGGTTGTTCAATTGATTAAAATAGGTTTGATTGGGTTAATTAGTGTCCTTGTTGGATGATGGGACAGAGCCCCAAAAGTCATGTAAATGATTGATTAATAGAAGTAGTGGCATGTGTAAACTTGAAAGTAGTGTTGGTATGATGATACCAACGAAATTCTTTTGGTAAGAAAATGATTAAAGGGTTGGTTCTGTGTGAATGGTTTAAATTTAGGCTTTAAAGTGGGATGTTAGCCAAGCCATGGAAGGTGAGGGTCCCGGGGAGACCAAAGATGGAAACTCACGATTTACTGGTATGAGGTTTGTTCATGATAAATTGTGTGCATGATGACATACTTATATTCTTAGAGATATACTAGTAATCTTATATTTTTCTCTGGCTCATGCGGGAAACACTCTTCGGTTCCCTTTCTGCAGGTGGCACTACCCCATAGCCCATGGGTGAAATTCTAAACAGCAAAGCTAAACATCCCAGGTTAATGATTTCAAAGTTCATGCTAATCATGTTCCCTATCTCGTCATAGTTCCCATACTATATATGTGTTGCATTGGCTATATGCATTGGTTGATTTGTTTTGGATTGTTGGCAATATTTTATCATTATCCTTGAGTTACATGCTAGCATTCACTCTCTAATCATCTTTGAACCTGTATCCCCATGCGATATAGAGATCGGAGTTTCTTCTTCTCATCCTGTGCAGTGAACAGGTGTTTGGGATATTCGGGTGTTGACATTGAAGTTGTGAGCTTCCTTACTTTGGAAGGCACACATTTCATCATCTTCTTATCTTGTATTGTAGATTTATTTTGGAGTTAGTTTGGCTATTTTGGGGGCTTATCGCGATATATTATTGACTTTGGATTTGTAGAGGCCTTGTGGATGACTGTGGACTTGGGTGGATTGGATGTTAAATGTTGATATTAATGAATGGCTAGACTTTATCAATTTATGATCATTAGTCTTGATTCGCTATCTTGATTATATGTTCAAAGTTTATCCGACGCTTGTGGATTGATGTGATGGCTAGGTTGGGTTAACGGAGCGTTCTCCAATCCTTGTTGGGTTTGAGATGCCCACACAACAAGGTTCGGTTTTGGTTCGTGTTACGAAGCTTGAAAGTGGGAAGTTGCATTGCCTAAGGCATAGTAATTATATCCTAGCTTATGTTTTATATACCTATATTCCATTTTATAGAGTGGTAGCCATGTTGCAATTCCTTATACAGATATCTAGCTCAAATCATGCCCAAAATTCTTTACTCCCTAGTGTTATTAGTACTTCTTACAAAGAGTGTTAAAGGAATACTTATGTTGATTTATAAGCTCTCACTATGAGTCAGTCTGTATGGCCAACAATTCAATTTAGCAATCCGACAGATAAGCTCCTACAGTTTTCCATCTTTTCATTTATCCTTACTATCCGAAGTTTTATGAATATGCCTATTCCATGAGGTAATTTATTCATATCCATTCAAATTGTGAATTTAGTTGAGTCCTTACTCCTACTCTAAATAAGTCTCAACTATAAAGGATATCTAGATTCAGAAATCATTATCATGTTAGTTATCCAACTTCAGAATTCAGCTAGACAGTTCTTATAAGTTCTCAAATTTTTAAGCTAGTTAAAGTTATTTGGAAATTTAGTCATCATTACCATATTCAGCTCTCGAAATTTTATGTCAGGGATTACATCTCTTTTTCAATTCTTTCAACCAAGTCAGTCTTCATTCGCAGATGAATGATCTTAAGGGGGAGATATTGTGACACCCAAAAATCCAAGCCATTGTTAGAACCGTGCTTTAAGTTTATGGAAGATAAAACCTAATGTTTTGTTAGTTTGATAAGTGATTTAGACATATATCAAGACCCCAAATAGCTCATAGCTTATAGACAAGTCAAAATATCCCTTAGCGATTAAATTCTTATGAAAAATATAACTATATTCATATTCAAACGATCATAACTTTTTTATACTAAGAATTTTTTATCTCAAGAGCCACCAACATATAGATAATTTAATTATCATTTCAATGATACTAATTTGTAAGGCCCCAAAATCTGATCTCGAGACATCAAATGGTGCTCAATACTATGAGTATCCATAAGCTAACCCTGGCTACGTACTACTAAGCCTGAATCTTATAATAATGGAAATATAGACATAAAATTCATACTAGAAAGTGGAAACTATTTGTAATATATGAGAATAATCTGAACATAACATCTGAAACATCAAAACTGAATAATCTGCATCAACACTAGTAGCCTAACAAACCTCTGCTACTAATACTAGAGAGTCATTGGGACAAACCCTAGCTAACTCGAACTGATAAACTGAAAAATTTTAATGAATAGGTCCCCAAACTATGAGGACTCACCAACTGTCGGATGAAGATGGAGATGCTCGAACTACTCACGCTGCTCACACTAAGCACCTGAACCTACATTATGAGACAATGTAGCTCATAGACGTATATGTGGATTAGCACTTTGAGGATGTACTGAGTATATGGGGATGATATGCAGAAGTAAAACATCATCTCATAATCATCATTTATAAAACAATGCATGCTAAATGTCAATGACTCACATAAGCTGGAATATCTAAAATACTGAAATAATAAGAAGCAAATCATACTTTATAAATCTAGTGAGTCATAACATTTAGTTCTAAAAGTTGTGCTTGTATTATCTCTTTAAATCATATTGTCTAAGTGTACAAAGGACTCACTCTAAATTCTAAAATCTGAAAGCTATAATCTGAAGCTATTGTCTTTCTGTAAAGCATATTCTGAGTAAAACTTTGATCCTTTACACTTAGTTTTCTAAAAGCAATTCTTTCATTCTTTTACTTTGATTAGCAGAGTTTGAATCATATATTTTAATCTGCAGGGAGGTTCTCTTAACCGACATAAACCATGTGAGCTAAAATGGAGTCCAACGTCTCAGCCTCCTAAGGAAGAAACCTCACATTGGGGAGAGGTTTCATACTCTTGCCAGGGAGTATAACCTACCCATGTGATCGATCACAAGATAAATATGTCGTCCATATAGAATTGGGAATAATCTAATAATCTGTACCTACGTTAGCTACGCAGTTCTGTGGAAGTAGGATGCGCTAAACCCACACATCCTGCTCGGTGCTAAATACTACTCCCTTTTTATTTGCTTTACTCATTTTGTTAGAAATCCACTTTAAAACTAGCATAAGGGTTTATCTAAAACCAGTTATGCATTAATCTGATAAAATCTATAATAATTTGAAAAGTGAATTCCAAAACTAATTTGAGGATCAAAAGATCAAAGCTTTATTGTAAATCTAATATAATCAGCTCATAAGATGCTTAAAGCGTCATTTTTCTCAAAATCTCAACATATAATCGTAGGGCTTAAAACCCATGTATCAAACACTTGTCAAAATATCATAATAATCATGCTTGATAATGAAAACAATGATAATTCATCTCAAAATCTGGAAATTACTGCATTAAGCATGAAAATATGAAAATAAACATGCAATTCAACTTATAATTCACTTGAAATCTCATAATATTGTAAATGGCAACATTGGGTATGAACCCTAATTTCAAATTCATGGAAAATCATATAAAATCATATTACTTTGAAATTTAAACAAGTTTTGGGTACAAGGATAAAAGAAAATCCTTGTTCATTAACCCCACATACCTTGTCAGGTGATTAGATGAAGAAACCTTGAATTGTAAATTCCTATTGATTTCTTGATGATGGGTTATTGATTACCTTGCCTTGGGACCCCTCATTTTTAAGCTTCCTTGGAGAATCGATGGAGAATTTGGATTTCTTAGAGAAGGAGCTTTGATGGTCTAGGGTTTTCTTTTGAGAAAGAATGGATAAAATAAGCATGAAATGCCTTAGAATATGTTAAATATTGTGTTTTAGATGGATTGGGGGCTTGGGAAAATTCCAAACTACCCCTTTTAAACCCCTAAATGAAACTGGAAAAACGAAACTGGGGTCCTGATTTATTGGGCCATCGCGACCCGCCACATCATGGTGGCTTACTGGAATTTGATGATAGAGAAATTGGGTGCCTCCACGACGTGAAGCTATCACTTTGTCCCACTGTATTTTGATAATTGGGACCTGGAACTTCAACGCGATGCTCTAACATTACGGTGCCCTATAGAAATGACATTTTGATCTTCAGCGCGACGCGCCACTATAGCGTTGGACTACTGAAAATTGACAAATAGGAAAATGGACCTTTTTTGCAATGTGCCAATATCACAGAGGTCTACTGGAAAATGACAATTATGAATTTAACCACATCCGCGACGCGGTGACTGCCCAGGTGGTACACAGTCAACTTAAAAATGTCATAACTCCTTCACCGAGTGTCGGAATTGGCCAAATTTTAGATCGATGGAAATCTTATTCAATTTTTCACACAATGAAAAGCCTAAATATAAATAATTCCACACGAAATAAATATTCTTCATTTTTGAAGATATACCTTAAAATTCTAGGAATGAATTTAAGCTAGGAAAATTTATGGGGTATTACAATATCTCCCCTTTGGAAACATTCGTCCTCGAATGTGGCTGGTTAAGATAAAACTAATGACAAATCTACGGCTATAATCAATCATGCACAATTAAAATAAACTAAATGCAAGAGTCTCAAATATAATGAGCTACTAAATTGATCTAAAAGTGATTGATTTCTCATGAAGGTAAATATATAGCTAAATCTGAGAATAGTAAAAGACCGAATGAAGGAGAACTATTACCTTCAGATGAATCTGAGTTCATGGAGAAGAGATGAGGATGCTTGGTATGCATGTCTGCTTTTGCTTCCCAAGTAGCGCCCTCAACGGACTGAATTCGCCACAGCTCTTTGACCAAGGGAAATTCCTTGTTCCTTAGTCCACTAATCTGATGACCAAGAATCTCTAATGGGACTTCTTTGTATGAAAAGCTATTTAGAATATCGGTGTTTTCTAAAGGAACTATAATAGCCGAATCATCCATACACTTCTTCAATAAGGACACATGGAACACTATATGACCTGAGGATAAATCTCTGGGTAGTTCAAGCTCATACGCCACCTTCCCAACATGACTTAATATATGGAAGAGACCTACATATCGAGGACTAAGCTTCCCCTTCTTGACAAATCTCTTCGCCCCTTTTATGGGGGGAACTTTCAAATACACAAGATCATCAACCTCAAACTCAAGATCACTTCTCCTTACATTTGTATAGGCTTTCTGACGACTTTGGACTGCTTTCAATCTCTCTCTAATTAACTGAACTTTCTCCAAGGCTTTAAACACCATGTTTGACCCAATCAAAGTGGCCTCACCCACTTCAAAACAACCAACTAGCGATCTACATTCCTTCCCATACAGAGCCTCAAATAAAGCCATCTAAATACTAGCATGATAAATATTATTATAGGCGAACTCAATCAATGGAAAATGCTCATCCCAACTACCTTTGAAATCAAGAACACATGCTATCAACATATCCTGTAAGGTCTGGATGGTCCTCTCTGCCTGGATATTTGTCTGTGGATGAAAAACTGAACTAAGATAAACTGGGGTACCAAGACCCTTCTGAAAAGGTCTCTAGAATTGAAAGGTAAATAGATTATCCCTATCTAAGATGATAGATAAGGGAGCTCCATGCAATATGACTAACTCTCAGATATACAACATAGCATAATCCTCAGTTGTATAAGACGTATGAACTGGTAAGAAATTCACTCACTAATAATAAACCTTATTATCATAAAATTTTGAATTCTGGATGTGGCTAAGTTCCCATCTTGCTGAGGTGGGACTGCAGCCTGACTGTTGCCCTGAACATTATCTGTCATAGCTTGGGCTAGTGCCTGAAAGGCAGCCCAAAACTCTGTATGTGACATATTCTCATTCAAAGGATCAGCAGGCTAAGGTGGCTAGTTATTGTTTCTATGGCCATTAGATCGATGAGGAGACATTTTCAACTGTCACGTGAAAGCACGAGTTAGAAGCAAATAGAGATACTGTACGCATGATAGATCATGAAAGAAAGAGATGATTTCCTAAGAACTTTCCATAGTCTCTTGTTCATATATGTGGTGCGCTTCACACCCATGACCAAGACTCTACGTAACACGACTTGTCTGACTCCCTAGGACTCTAAAAAACCTTAGGCTCTTATACCAAGTTTTTAATGCCCCAAAATCTAATTCCAAGATGTCATACAATGCTCAAGACTATGAGTAGACTTAAGCTAACCTAGTCTAAATACTACTGATCCTGAATCTTATAATAACGGAAATATAGACATAAAAGTCATGCTAGAATGAGGAAACTATTTGTAATATTTAAGAATAATATGAATATAACATCTGAAACATCAAAACTGAATAATCTACATCAAAACTAGTAGCTTGACCAAACTCTACTACAAATTCTAGAGAGTCACTGGGACAAACCCCCAGCTAACTCGAACTGTCTGAAAGGATATGCTAAATCTCATAAACTGATAAACTGAAAAATCTAAATGAATAAGGCCCTGAAATATGATGACTCACAATCTATCGGACGTAGATGGAGATGCTCAAACTACTTACGCTGCTGATAAAAAGCACCTGAACCTATATTACCAGACAATATAGCACATAGACATATCTGTGGATCAACATTTTTAGGATGTATTGAGTATATGGGGGTGATATGCATAAGTAAAACATTATCACATAATCATTATTTTTAAAACAATGCATGCTAAATGTAAATGACTCACATAAGCTGGAATATCTGAAATACTGAAATAATAAGAAGCAAATCATACTTTATAAATCTAGTGAGTCATAACATTTAGTTCTAAAAGTTGTGCTTGTATTATCTCTTTAAATCATACTGTCTAAGTGTAAAAAGGACGCTCTAAATTCTGAAATCTAAATGCTATAATCTGAAGCTATTGTCTTTCTGTAAAGCATATTCTGAATAAAACTGTGAGCGTTTACACTTAATTTTCTAAAAGCATTTCTTTCATTCTTTTAATTTGATTAGCAGGGTCTGAATCATATATTTAAATTTGCAGGAAGGTTCTCTTAACTGACATAAACCATGTAAGCTAACATGGAGTCCAACATCTCCTCCTCATAAGAAAGATACCTCACATTAGGGAGAGGTGTCATACTCTTTCCAGGGAGTATAACCTACCCATGTTATCGATCACAAGCTAAATTTTTCATCCATATAAAAATTGGAATAATCAAATAATTTGTACCTACGTTGGCTACGCAGTTCTATAGAATAGGATGATCTAAATCCACACTTCCTTCTCAGTTCTAAATACTACTCCTTTTTTATTTGCTATACTCATTCTGTTGGAAATCCACTTTAAAACTAGCATAAGGGTTTATCTAAAACCAATTATGCATTACTTTGATATAATCTGTAATAATCTAAATAGTGGATTCGAAAACTAATCTGGGGATCAAAAGATCAAAACTTTATTGTAATCTGATATAATCAGCTCATAAGAGGCTTAAAACACCATATTTCTCAAAATCTTAACATATAAAATTAGGGCTTAAAACCCATGTATCAAACACATGTTAAAATATCATAATAATCATACTTGATAATGAAAACAATGATAATTCATCTCAAAATCTATAAATTACTGCAATAAGCATGAAAATATGAAAATAAACATGCAATTCAACTTATAATTCACTGAAAATATCATAATCTTGTAAATGGCAATATTGGGTATGAACCCTAATTTTAAATTCATGGAAAATCATATAACTTTTAGATTTAATCAAGTTTTGGGCACAAGGATGAAAGAAAATCCTTGTTCATAAATCCAACATACCTTGTTGGATGATTAGATAAGGAAACCTTGAATTTTCGATTCCTAGTGAGTTCTTGATGATGAGTTCTTGATTACCTTGCCTTCGGATCCCTCAATTTTCAGCTTCATTGGAGAATCTATGGAGAATTTGGATTTCTTGGAAAAGGAGATTTGATGGTCTAGGGTTTTCTTTTGAGGAAAAATAGATGAAATAAGCATAAAATGCCTTAGGATATGTTAAATCTTGTGTTTTGGACAGATTAGGGGCTTGGGAAAAGTCCAAAATACCACTTTTAAACTCCTAAACAAAGCTGAAAAAACGTAACTGCGGTCCCGATTTAATGGGCCATCGCTACGCGCCACTATTGCGGTGGATCACTGGAATTTGATGATTGGGTAATTGGGTACCACCGCGATGCAAAGCTATCGGTTTGTACCACTAGATTTTGACAATTGGGACCTGGAACTTGGCCGCGATGCTCTAACATTGCGGTGACCTTTAGAAATGTCATTCTAACCTTAGACGCGATGCGCCACTATAGCGTTGGACTACTAGAAATTGACAAACAGGAAAACGACCTCTCTGCTATGCACCAGTATCGCAGGGGTCCACTGGAAAATGACAAGTATAAAGTTAACGACTTCCGCGATGCAGTGACTACCCAGGTGGCACACTATCAACTTAAAGACGTCTTAACTCCTTCACCGAGGGTTGGAATTGGGTAAATTTTGTATCGATGGAAAGCTTATTCAATTTCCCACTAATTGGAAAGTCTAAATCTAAAGAATTCCACACGAAATAAATATTCTTCATTTTAGAAGTTATCCCTTAACAAGCTAGGAACGAATTTAATCAAGAAAAATTTATTGGGTATTACAACATTTCACCCTTGGAAACATTCATCCTCGAATGTGGCTGGTTAAGATGAAAATACTGACAAATCTAAGGCTATAATCTATCATGTACAACTAAAATAAACTAAATGTCTGAGTCTCAAATATAATGTGCTACTGAACTGATCTGATAGTGCATGAATTCTCATGAATGTAATTATATAGCTGAATCTAAGAATAGAAAAAGACCAAATAAATGAGAACTATTACCTTTAGATGAATCTAAGTTCGTGCAGAAGAGATGAGGATACATGGTATGTATGTCTGCTTCTACTTCCCAAGTAGTGCCCTCAACGAACTGATTTTACCATAGCACTTTGACCAAGGGAAATTCTTTGTTCCTTAGACGACGAATCTAATGATCAAGAATCTATACTGGGACTTCTTCGTATGAAAGGCTATTCTAAATATCAGTGATTTCTAAAAGAACTATAATAGCTAAATAATCTATGCACTTCTTCAACAAGGACACATGAAAAACTGGATGAACTGAGGATAAATAAATGGGTAGTTCAAGCTTGTATGCCACCTTCCCAACACGACCCAAAATACGGAAGGGGCCTACATAACGAAGAATAAGATTTCCCTTCTTGCCAAATCTCTTCACCCCTTTCATGGGGAAAACTTTCAAATACACAAGATCATCAACCTTAAACTCAAGATCACTTCTCCTTACATTTGCATAGGCTTTCTGACAACTTTGGACTGCTTTCAATCTCTCTCTAATTAACTAAACTTTCTCCACGGCTTCAAACACCATGTTTGACCCAATCAAAGTTGCCTCACCCACTTCAAACCAACTAACCGACGATCTACATTCCTACCCATACAGAGCCTCAAATGAAGCCATCTGAGTACTAGCATGATAACTATTACTATAGGTGTACTCAATCAATGGAAAATGCTCATCCCAACTACCTTTGGAATCAAGAACACATGCTATCAACATATCCTCTAAGGTCTAGATGGTCCTCTCTGCCTGGCCATCTGTCTGTGGATGAAAAACTGAACTAAGATAAACTTGGGTACCAAGACCCTTCTGAAAAGCTCTCTAGAATTAAAAGGAAAACAGAGTATCCCTATCTAAGATGATAGATAGGGGAACTCCATGCAATCTGACTAACTCTTGGGTATACAACTTAGCATAATCCTCAGTTGTATAAGACGTATGAACTGGTAAAAAATGCACTCACTTAGTCAATCTAACTACAATAACCCAAATCGAATTATGATGATGACGCGAATGGGGTAAACCAGTCACAAAATCCATATTCACCTCTTCTTACTTCCAAGTGGGGATACCAAACTCTTACAACGTACCACCAGGATGAATAGAATAATGTGCACCATCCGCTTTAAAAATAATCCACTATCTCAAATCACTAACATAGGGCACACATAATCTACTTTGGCATCTTAACACACTATCTCCCCCTTAGGAGAAAACCGCTAACTTTTGGTCTTTAACTAGCTCCTTCAATTTGACCAAACTAGGATCCTTATCTTGCTTCTCTTTCACTTCCAAAACTAGGGAAGATTCAGAACTACTCTGAACCCAAACATTTTATTCGTCGGATCAACTAATCTAACACCCAATCTGGCTAATCGATGCAGTTCTCGAGCTAACTCTTTTTTATCATTCTCCATATAAGTAACACAACCCATAGACAATATACTAAGGGCGTCTACCAATATATTAGCCTTACTCGGATGGTACAACACACTCGTGTGATAATATTTTAGCAATTCTAACCACCTTCTATAATAGAGATTAAACTCGCTCTTGGTAAAGATATACTGCAAGCTATTATGGTCCGTGAACATATCAATATGCACACCATAATGATAATGTCTCTTAGATTTTCAAATCAAACACCACAACAACTAATTTAAGATCGTGGGTTGGGTAGTTCATTTCATGAGGCTTAAGCTATCTAGAGGCATAAGCTATGACCTTACCTTTCTACATCAAAACATAGCCCAAACCAACTCTGGAGGAATCACAATAAACCAAAAAACCATCTGTATCATCGGGTAATGCAAGGACTGGGCTGAAGTAAGTCGAGTCTGCAACTCCTGAAAACTCTTCTCCCAGGAATCAAACCACTAAAACTTAACCTTTTTTTGGGTTAATCTAGACATAGGGGATGCAATAGATAAGAAACTCTCAATAAAACATCTCTAATAAATGGCTAGACCCAAGAAATTCTAATGTCTGACGGAGAGATAGGTCTAGGACAATTTCTTATGGCTTCTGTCTTTTGGGTATTAACTCTAATACCCTCACTGGAAATAATATGACTGAGAAAGGCTACTGATCTTAGCCAAAATTCAGACTTACTGAATTTGGCAAACAACTGATGATCTCTAAGAGTTTGCAACACAATTCTGAGATGGTCTACATGATCATCCTCACTACGAGATTAGGCAAGGATATCATCTATAAAGACTATGACAAATATGTTCTGATACTATTTGAACATTCTGTTCATCAAGTCCATGAAGGCTGCTGGGGTATTGGTTAATTCAAAGGACATGACTAGAAACTCAAAATGACCATAACGAGTTCTGAAAGTTGTCTTTGGAATATCACATTCCCTTACTTTAAGCTGATGATAACCGGATCTAAGTTCTATCTTTGAGAAATAACTCACACCTTGGAGTTGATCAAATAGGTCATCGATTCTAGGAAGAGGATATTTGTTCTTGATAGTGACTTTTTTAGCAAACGATAGTCAATGCACATTTGCAAAGAACCATCTTTCTTTTGCACAAATAGGATGGGACCGCCCTATGGAGAAATACTAAGCCTTATGAAACCTTTATCTAGTAGGTCTTTGAGTTGCTCTTTCAACTCCTTAAGCTCAGCAGGAGCCATACGATATGGAGGGATAGAAATAGGCTGAGTATCGAGAAAAAGGTCAACTCCAAATTCTATCTCTCTATCGAGAGGTACCCCAAGAGATCTTTGGGAAAGATATCAGGAAACTAACTAACTACACTAACTGACTGAATTGTTGGAGTTTCAGACTTAGTGTCCTTGACTCGAATGAGATGATACATACATCCTTTGGAAATCAACTTTCTAACTTTAGGATAGGATATAAAATAGCTTTTAGGAGACACTGAATTACCTGACCACTCAAAGACTGGCTCATCTGGGAGCTGAAACTTCACCGCACGAGTATGACAATCTATAGAGGCATAACAACAATGGAGCCAATCCATACCTAGAATAAGAACAAAGTCAACTATATCTAACTCTATTAAGTCTGCTAAATTGACTTTATAGAGAATAGAGATAGGACACTTTCTATAAATCTGTTTAGCTACAACTAACTCACCTACTGGAGTAGAAACCAAGAAAGGCTCAGGGATCTTTGTAGAACATATCACAAAATTTACTGTAACTAATGAGGTCACATAAGAGAAACTCAACCCAGGGTCTAACAATACATAAACATCAAGAGAAAAGACACAAAGCATACCCGTAACCACATCTGTTGAATCTTTCTACTCCTGGTGGGATGGTAATGCATAGAGATAAGTCTAGTATAAACCGCCACCGGTACTGGATGATGCACCTTAAGGAAGAACTAGGTGACCTAAAGGAGCTAGTGCACTAGTAGCCTGAGTCTGGGGACGGTCATCTCTGTTTCCTTGCATAGCATGCGGATAATATCTAATGTTGTAACCCAACTTACAAATTCAAAATAGCCTTTCTAACCATCCAAACACTCACCACGATGAGTTTTACCACACTTAGTATACGTAGGATAATTGGGCCTACTACCCACACTACTCTGGGATTGGACATAGAAGACATATCCCACTTCTCCTGTCTACCTCTGGGAGTGGGAGAACCAGCTAAAGATAGTGCCGTCATGGTCCAATGATTCTGAAATTATGAATGATTTCTTCCTCCAGACCTATTCTGACCACAATCAAACTACCTTGTTCTAGCCTTCTTATTTTCCCTCTTACTTCCCTTCAACTTCTCTGCCTCAATCTGCTGAGTATGCATTATCAATCTAGCTAGATCTATGTCTATAATAAGCATGGTAGTCCTACACTCTTTGACCACTAATCTAGATACTCCAATCACAACCTTACACATGCTTGACCTAAGGTTAGCCAACTGATCAAGGGCATACTGAGATAACTGGTTGAACTTGAGGTAATACTCCTTTACTGTTATTGACCCATGCCTAAGGTTCATGAACTCTTTTATTTTAGCTTCTCTTATCTCACGTGGGAATAATTTATCTAGAAATGCATTCTAAAATATTTACCAAGTCATGGGAGTTGCATTATCCCCTTTACTCTTTTTTCACCTCACTACCTAGTCATATGTAACATCCTTTAGCCTATAGGATGCCAATTCTACACTCTTCTCTTCAGAAACATGCATAATTCTAGTAATCTTCGTCACCTTATTAAGATACAACTATAGGTACTAAGTGTAGTAAGAATCATCTTGGTGAGTGTTTGGCTAGTCAGAAAGGCTTTTTTGGAATCGGTAAGTTGGCTTGTCACACTACTAGTTTTGATGTAGATTATTCAGTTTTGATGTTTCAAATTCTATGTTCAGATTATTTTCAGATATTACAAACATTTTCCACATTCTAGCATGACTAAGCAAGCTACATTTATGAGTAAGAGGCTATGGAATGTTATTAGGAAATCATCTCGTTCTTTCATGATCTATCATGCTTACTGTATCTGTATCTACTTCTAACTCATGCTTTTATGTGACAGTTGAACATGCTTCCTCGTCGAGCTAATGCCCGTAGAATTATGGACATAGAAGACTTACCCCACTACTCTGGGATATGGACATAGAAGACTTACCCCACTACTTCTGTCTACCTCTGGGAGTAGGAGAACTAGATAAATATGGTGCTGGCATGGTTGAACGATTCTAAAACTACAAACGATTTCCTTCTCCAGACCTATTCTAACCATAATCAAACTACCTTGTTCTAGCCTTGTTATTTCCCCTCTTACTTCCCTTCAACTTCTCCACCTCAATCTGCTGAGCATGCATTATTAATCTAGATCCATGTCTCCAATAAGCATGGCAGTCCTACACTCTTTGAACACCAATCTAGATACTCCATTCATGAATTTACTTATGCTTGACCTAGGGTTAGCCATCTGATTAGGGGCATACTTAGAAAACCAATTGAACTTGAGGCAATACTCCTTCACTGTTATCGAGTCATGCTTCAGGTTCATGAACTCTTCTATCTAGGCTTCTCTCATCTTACGTAAGAAGATCTTATCTAGAAATGCATCCTGAAATATCTACCAAGAAATGGGAGTTATATTTTCCTCTCTACTCTTCTTTCATATTACTACCTAGTCATATGCAATATCCTTCAGCCTATAGGATGCCAATTCTATACTCTTCTATTTATAAACATGCATAATTCTGGTGATCTTCTTCACCTTATAAATATACAACTATAGGTCCTCACCTTCCTTCGACCCAAAGAACTTTTGAGGGTTCATTCTCATAAAATCCTCAATTCTGGCTATGGTTAAGTCACCATCTTATTGAGATGGGATTGAAGCCTGACTATTTCCCTGAGCATTATCGGTCATAGCTTAGGCTAGTGCTTGAAAGGCACCCCCAAACTCTGCATGTGAAATATTCTTATTCAAAGGATCAGCGGGCTAAGGTGGCTGGTTATCAGTTTTACAGGTATTAGCTCACCGAGGAGGCATTTTCAACTGTCACATGAAATCACGAGTTAGAAGAAGATAGAGATAATGTAAGAACGATAGATCATGAAAGAAAGAGATGATTTCTTAAGAACTTTTCATAGCCTCTTGTTCATAAATGTCGTGCGCTTCACATCCATGACCAAGACTCTACGTAATGCGGAATGTCTAACTCCCTAGGACTCTTAAAAATCTTAGGATCTGATACAAAGTTTGTAACACCCTGAAATCTAATCCCGAGATATCATACGATGCTCAAGACTATAAGTACCCTTAAGTTAACCCTGTCTTCATACTACTGAGCCTGATTTTTACAATAATGGAAATATAGATATAAAGTCATGCTAGAATGCAGAAACTATTTGTAATATCTCAAAATAATCTGAACATAACATTTGAAACATCAAAACTGAATAATCTGTATCAACACTAGTAGCCTAACAAACCTCTGCTACTAATACTAGAGAATTACTGGGACAAACCCCAACTAACTCAAACTGTCTGAAAGGAAATGCTAAATCTCATAAACTGATAAACTACAAAATCTGAACGGATAAGGCCCCAAAGTATAAAAACTCTCCAATTGTTGGATATAGATTAAGATGCTCAAACTACTCACACAGCTAACACTATGCACCTGAACCTGCATTATGAGACAATGTAGCACATAGATGTATATGTGGATCAGCACATTGAGGATGTACTGAGTATATGGGGGTGATATGCATAACTAAAACATCATCTCATAATCATCATTTATAAAACAATGCATGCTAAATGTAAATGACTCACGTAAGTTGGAATATCTAACATACTGAAATAAAAAGAAGAAAATCATACTTTATAAATCTAGTGAGTCATAACATTTAGTTTTAAAAGTTGTTCTTGTATTATCTCTTTAAATCATACTGTCTAAGTGTAAAAAGGACTCATTGTAAATTCTAAAATTTGAAAGTTATAATCTGAAGCTATTGTCTTTCTATAAAGCATATTCTGAATAAAAATGTGAGCCTTTACACTTAGTTTTCTAAAAGTATTTATTTCATTCTTTTACTTTGATTAGTAGGGTTTGAATCATATATTTTAATCTGCAGGGAGGTTCTCTTAACCGACATAAACCATGTGAGCTAACATAGAGTCCAACGTATCGTCCTCCTAAGGAAGAAACTCATATTAGGGAGAGTTGTCATACTCTTTTCAGGGAGTATAACTTACCCATATGATCAATCACAAGATAAATCTATCATCCATATAGAAATGGGAATAATCTGATAATCTGTACATATATTGGCTATGTAGTTCTATGGAAGTAGGATGCGTTAAACCAACACTTCCCGCTCGATGATAAATACCACTCCCTTTTTATTTGCTATACTCATTCTGTTGGAAATCTACTTTAAAACTAGCATAAGGGTTTATCTAAAACCAATTATGCATTAATCTGATAAAATCTGTAATAATCTGAAAAGTGGATTCCAAAACTAATCTAAGGATCAATAGATCAAAACTTTATTGTAAATCTGATATAATCAGCTCATAAGATGCTTAAAGCATCATTTTTCTCAAATTCTCAACATATAAACTTAGGGCTTAAGAACCATGTATCAAACTCATGTCAAAATATCATAATAATCATGTTTGATAGTGAAAACAATGATAATTCATATCAAAATATGGAAATTACTGCAATAAGCATGAAAATATAAAAATAAACATACAATTCAACTTATAATTCACTTGAAATATCACAACCGTGTAAATGGCAACATTGGGTATGAACCCTAATTTCAAATTCATGGGAAATCATATAAAATCATATTACTTTAAAATTTAAAAAAGTTTTGGGCACAAAAATGAAAGAAAATCTTTGTTCATAAACCCCACATTCCTTGTTTGATTATTAGATGAAGAAACCTTAAATTTTGGATTCCTATTGATTTCTTGATGATGGGTTCTTGATTACCTTGTGTTGGGATCCCTTAATTTTAAGCTTCTTTAGAGAATCTATGGAGAATTTGGATTTCTTCGAGAAGGAGCTTTGAAGGTCTAGGATTTTCTTTTGAGAAAGAATGGATGAAATAAGCATAAAATGCCTTAGGATATGTAAAATATTATGTTTTGTACGGATTAAGGGCTTGGAAAAAGGCCAAAATACCCCTTTAAACCCCTAAACAAAGCTGGAAAAACATAATTGGGGTCCTGATTTATTGGGTCATCGCAATGCACCACTATCGCGGTGGCTGACTGGAATTTGTTGATTGGGAAATTGGGTGCCTTCGTGACTTGAAGCTATCGCGTTGTCCCGCTAAATTTTGATAATTGGGACCTAGAACTTCAACGCGATGCACTAATATCGCGCTGACCTATAGAAATGCCATTTTGACCCTCGGCACGATTCGCCACTATAGCATTGGACTACTGGAAATTGACAAATGGGAAAATGGACCTCTCTACATGTGCCAAAATCATGGAGGTCCACTGTAAAATTACAATTATGAATTTAACCACTTTTACGATACGGAGACTGACCAGGTAGCACACTTTCAACTTAAAAACGTGATCACTCCTTCACCGAGTGTTGTAATTGGGCGAATTAGGTATCGATAGAAAGATTATTCAATTTCCTACTCAATGAAAATTCTAAATCTAAAGAATTCCACACGAAATAAATATTCTTCATTTTGGAAGTTATCCCTTAAAATTCTAGAAACGAATTTAAGCTAAGAAGATTTATGGGGTATTACATAATTTTACCTTAATTCGATATTGGGGTGATAAGTTATGGCCAAAATATTAAATCACTATCAAAGCTTCCCAGACTACGACTTATTTTGTCTTATTACGGGTCATTATGAGGGAGTTGTAATCAGGTAGTATAGGCTGAAATTGGACTTCTGACCATGACTTAAGTCACTACTCATGGTCATACCTTAAAATTCATGACCTTTCTAAGTCATTAGGACTGCTTCCAGACAACTTCCTCACGGTTTTTAAGGGATTTTTTTGGTCTTTTCCCACTTTGTTAATCCCAAAACTACATTATTTAATCAATTTTAAGGCTATATAAAAAGTCAAAACAATCCTAAATCCCTCATTCTCAACACAGCACATAAGTTATTCAAATAATCATATAATTTTTTATCCTCCAAAGCAACCACTTAGGGGTTTTCATCTTCAAGTCTAAATCCTCAAAACTTCAATTCAAGAATCAAAAGTAATCAAGTATGTAGGGTTTGAATAAGGATACTCTTTTATCCTTATGCCCAAAAGATTTGGGTTTTGCAATTAAATTTATGATATTTTAATTAGGGTTCATACCCAATTTTATATTTTTGAAATTATGACATTATCATGTGATTTAAAGTTCAGTTAGCACAAGAATATATCTTTACTAATGTTTTCACTTATATGATTATTATTAGGAGATGATTTTAGTATTTTGACATGCATTCCCATGAATTAATAAATAAGCATGATTTTCAGCATAATTCTGTCAGTTTACAAATAAGAACATATGAATTTATCATAATTCCCTTAATTTTGATCTTATGATATCAAACATAATATGAAATTCACACAGGTATTCATGAGTGTGATTTGTTAACAGAAGTATGATTAATTTTCAGATTTATAAATCCAAATGCTTGTTTTAAGGTAAATTTCATCAGTGTGAGGATACAGTATATATATTTAGGATTAGTATTTCGCATCGAGATGGGAATGTGGGATTAGTACATCCTGTTCTCTAGAAACTACGTGCCATCGTAGGTTTAGGGGCCTCGCTAGATAAGTATCCCCTTTGCCCAATATAGGCTTAGGTTAGTGATCTCTCCAGCTTCATTTCAGGTTCTATTCAGATAAAAAGGGTAGAATAGCCCTCCTCAATATACATCTGTGTTGTTACATTATTTCATAATATAGGTACCAGTTGTAGCCTACACATCATAATCAGACAGTATGCAGTTCCTAGCCAGCAGGTGATGAGTTCTCTTTATTCGAGGACTCGAGTCAACTATAATTCTAGAATTATATATTTTATTTAGTTGTATTGATTAGAGATAGCTGGGGTTCATGTCCTGACTACCTATAGTAAGTATTAGTAGAGGCTTCATAGACAATCAGTCAGAGTTGATGTATTTAATTTTATCTTTCTTTTGTATAATCCAGTGATGCAAATGTTTTAAAACAGTTTTCTAATAAACATGTCCAACTAATGACATTTCTTTAACCTATTTTTTTCATTTTTATGTAACTTATTCAATAACTCATGAACTATGCTAGTATCATGGGTTACCTTGGGATCACTTGTTGTTGTAAGCATCATGTAACATCTAGGGGGTAGTCTGGTAGAGTTACACCTTGTCGAGTATATATATTATCATCATAACATCCTCCGTCCTTGTCGGGTATCATCACATCATCATAATATTCTCCGGCCTTGTCGGGTATCATTATATCATCATAATATCCAAATCAAGGTCAAAATTAGAGAGTGAACCCCATGAGGGCTATAGTAAAATGCAAGCCCCACGAGGGCTAAAGTAAATAATCATAATAAGGGAGGAAAGGTAGATTATATTTCCATAATTCATCATTCAATATCAATATCCCATTATCCATAAGCATGTATATAATAGGTGCACAGACTCATGTCGTGGCTAAAAAACATAAATTCATAAATCCATTGGCTAGAATGATCTATGGGACTAAATCAGTATAAAGTGTAGAAAGAGTCAAAATATCTCACAACTATAGTAAATAATAGTGCCAAATCATAGATGGAATTGGTCTCGGTTCCTTTAAAACCTCATTATTAGCGGTTGTTATGTATGTAAATTATCCATTAAGTTAGGCACTAATTATTGTAAAGAATCCTATTTTTAAGATGATAAGTGGGCTTTGACCCTTATTTAGGTAGAGTAGTCATAATCTCATATTCTAACTAGAATCACATCATTTACTGATATAATGATCATGAATTTACCAAATCTATGTATGCCCTCACCAATATTCTAACATTTGGAATCATAAGCATTATACCACATCTTTCTCTATCGCATACCAAAGAGATAGGTATATAAACATATATATATTCATCAACTACAATCATATCCCTTACAAGGATAAACACTTCACATATATCCAACCAATATCATAACATGGCCTTTGGCCCAAAAATGTTTCTGAAATAATCATAATATCAAAATCATTACCTTAGGCCTCATACGTATCCGAATCTCGTATTAATAATCATATATATAAATCATCGCATAACTATAGTCCATAGCGCATTCACGTGGCATGACATCTCTATAAGCTATGAAGTATATTACTAATCATCTCACATAAAAGAGGCATCTCACTTCTAGGAGGTATAATGCATTAATAAAAACATCTCATAACTACGAAGCATATCACATCTATGAGGCATCTCGTATCTATAGGTCATGTATTATGACTATGAGAAATATCACCTCTATAGACTCAATATCACATCTGAAAGGAATTAACATCTCTAAAGGCCTAATATCACATATAAGATGAATTAACATCTCTAAAGGCCCAATATCACATCTAAGAACAATATCATGGACATAAGTCATTAGTCATTATCTAGGGGAAATACCATCACTATTCATCAAACCAAAAAGTAACCTTATACTAAGTTTAGTAGTCTTAACTATGCCTAGCATCCGTAAATAAATCCACCAAGGTTAACACAAGTCTTGGCCTAAGGTGGGCCGGACGATCCCATTACTAATCCTCAGTTTCCATATTTAGGAAACTAATACCCCAACCTAGGCTAAGGTATCTAGTTCAACATCTAGATGTCAAGTAAGACACAACCAATCCTTAGATAGGAACTTTATCTAGAAACATGGGCATTTATTTCCATACTACCCATTACAATTTCAAGATCACTAGGTTAGCCCAACTAAGGTCAAATATACTAACTATACTTCCAATTCCAAAACAATATCCCAAACAAGTATTATATCATAACTATGCTAAAATTTAGTCTAATCTCGGGAGAAGGCAATAGGATCCAAAAAGGGTATTAAACATTTAAACTTATGGGCCAAAATCCTTATTTGATCCCTAAACTTTAATATTCAAAACTAAATCATTCTACTCATAATAAATATTAACATTCACATGAAATATATATCACACATTATCTATGAAGAATAGTAGATAGAATCCTACCTTAAAGACGAATTATAAAACCTTACACCATTCATCAATGTCCATCTTCACTTCATAATCCCAAAGTACCATTACACTATCAAAAAAGTAATTAACTCATCAATACGAGTCTAACAATACCCTATTGCACCATTGTGCTTCGAGTCCAAAAATGAAATCAAAACCCCCAAGTATATCCCACTTATGGAAAATGTGTTTTCAATGTCAACCTGACATTCATACATGAACCTGACATTCATAATCTCTTTTTTATGTTATTTTTGGTGGGTCAATTTTTTTGGGCTAGTTTTGTTGTACAAACATTGTTTTTGTTTTGTGATGGATGGTTTGGTCCATCTTGATGATTTTTAATTAATAAAATAATATATTAAAACAAAAAAAACAAAAATTCATACATGAACAAGGAATCATAATCCTTAAGAAATGGGTGAAAATATAGATAATTTAGGGCTAAATCAAGCCCTAAGCTATATTGGAATTTTAAGTCGAAAACCAATAAAATCATCAATAAGTGATGAAATCTTACCTTAATTCAGATGATGATCATGATAAAATATGTTTAGCAAGCTCCTTAGTCACCCTCAAGACTCAATTTAGAGTTATCTCACCCTTCTAGGGCTTCTAGGTCTCATAGATGAAGAGAAAATGGTTAAATTGTGACTTAGGGGCCTATTTATAGACCTTTCAATCATGGAGATGATGATATCACCATCAAATGGACCGTGATGACCATGACACAATCAGTATAGGACTTGCTGCAATCGTTATGGTACTAGTACCCGCAATGTCAAAACTTATTTTTAACCCTCGAAACTCATTTGGAGTTTGATTTTTCCTAATGAACTATGTAACCCCACTAAAATTGATATTCTGAATGTATTGGTGAAGTCGTATTTTATTGACAAGGTCATTTAGACCAAATGTGGGCCTACATCCATATCTCCTAATTTTCCAACTTTCTGACCAATAGATCAAAATGAGCTTGGATATATTGGGACCCTAACCAAAGGTGTACCTATCCAAAAATTGATATTCTAGATCTATTGGTGCAGTCAAAATTTGCATCCGAGATTATTTTACTAATCTTTTTGTCTAGTGCCATTTAGAACTAGCAAAGACTTTTAAATGTGGAATTGGTTCTAAAAACCAAATAAACTGTCTGGTAACCAAACTATCAGTCTCAGGATTAAGGTATGATTTTGGCTCTTTCATCATATGATTATATTATTATGCACGATTAACTAATGATTAGCCATATAGGTTAAAAACCATGAATATACTACCATTAGTTCCTAACATAATTATGAGGCCTTAAGATGCTAGTATAATAAGTTGTACGTTGGATTGACCTCGTTTATATAAGTATATATATACCTATTTATATGTAGCTATTGTATTACCATATATCCCTTTTTTCTTTATTTATTCATATTATATATTCATTTCTTAGCCCTCTATACTGTTGTATATCCTTTTTTTCACCCTTTATTCATATTTTATCTAGTGATATATGGTATAGGATTGAGATTCTTGAGTATTGCTGGAAAAGGATAGGTCATCCTTAATCCTTCCTTTTTCTTATTATGTTAGTTTCTTGGGTATGAGTAGGATAGTTTACCCTTACTATATCACTAGCTTTATTATGTTGTTGATGGATATTTGGGTTTAGACTCTATTTTTATTTATATGTTGCATCTATCTACATTACCTTTAGAGCATAGTCGGCATTTTCCTCCATACCACATGTTTGGTACTAATACTACACTTCTATAGCCTACAAATTATAACACGAGTTATCAATGTTGTTGTGTGTGTCATACAGAGCAGATATGGTTTGAAGACATAGAGTGAGCTCCCGACATTTGAAATATTACTTTTCTCCTTCTTATGTACTAAAGTAGTCTCTATGTTGTATTCAGAGATGAGTTGCATCGGTGTAATTCCCTTAGTACTTCACTTTGTATTCTGAATATGCTAGAAAATCTTGTACTAATTTCACTAGTTTTGGGGATTGTCTTATAAATGTTAGTATTTTATTACATCTATTTTGTATTCTTTCCTTTATTTTCTTTGTATTCTATCATTAGTAGTTCTAGACTACGGGATTGGCTTTCCTACTGGTGGGTTATAGTAGGAGCCATCATGACGTAAGAAATTAGGTAATGATAAATTTGTATCATAGCCTAGGTTCACTGGTGTATTTGCACAAGAGCTAAGTGTTAAGTAGAGTCATATGGATTAGTGTAGATACATCCGTAACCTATCTTAGGGAGGCTACAATGCATCTTAGGAACTTTATTTCTTGCCTCTTTATCATGTGTTCGTATTGCTATGAGCTTCAAGCACATTCTTTGACTCTATTTTTGCCCTAATAGATGATGCCAGGTTATTGATAGATGTGGATGGAACTTTAACATGCATTTTAGTGCAATGTTAGACCAGAGAGTCGGGGATGAATATTGAAGATTTTAAGCATTAGCTAGATGATAATCATGCCAGCTTAGGCTCTAGTAGAGCTCATGACTACTTCAACCCTTTGGGGTTCAGCATTGAGGATCCCAAGTCTCCTTATGGGTACCTCTCAACTAGGGATGACATCTGGTAGAGTAGGATTTATTGGTGCTAATCAGGGTTCTTTATTTTTTTTATTACAATATTAGATTTCTCAAGTGGGTCAGGCATATTCCTATGTTATATCCTTCAGAGTAGGACAGGGTGAATGGATTCATTAGAGGATTAAAATTTCCACTCTATTTGGCATCAAGGCACCTAATAGAAGCAGGGTCTTTCTTCTCCCATGTTATTCACGGTGATCATTCTGGATCATAGTGCATAGCACCTTAAAGTATTCTAGGGACTCATTTTGGTTATGGTAAGATAGGATATTGGTCTAGAGAGTATCCTCGACATAGAATTATTTATCATTAAAATCAGGTGAATTAGTCTGATAGTCTTATGGTACTGTTAATTAGAGATAATGCACATAGTGCCTCAATTGATCATTTAGTCAGTTGGTACTCACCCTTAGACCCGTTATATATGTGATTGCAGATTTCACCATGATAGGTGTGTTGTTATTTCTCATCTTTACCTTTTCATTTTTGTGTATTGGGGTTTTCATCCCATTGAAGATTATATGCCTTAATATTGAATTCATGATTATATGACTACCCCGTGGTTTATTTCTTTTATTAGTGGATTAAGTAAACTTATATTGATATTTTCTTCATATGGGTGTAGCATTTGGGTTCGATTCCCATTTACCCTGTCATATTGGCCTTATTATGGCCCTTGAGTGGTACTTACTATGGATTTTTATTTTGGTACTGTCTATTCATTATATTAATGTTTATATTATTATTATTATTGTTATTGCTGTCATTTCTTGATGTTATTAATCCTTGTTAGGTGGCTATTTAGACTAGTGTTATGTAGTTAGAATTTCATTCCTTGTGTTTGTTATTCATTATCTTAGGCAGCTATAGCCTAATTTGATGATTTCTTTTCTATAGTAAGGTGAGGTTGGTTGTATTCCTCTTCTGTTGCTATGCTAGATTAATTCTGGAGTGGATTATGGGATTAAAGGTAAGTTGACCTTTCATGGTTCTTTTATGGTTCTAGGGTTGGCTAGTTGGTTATATTTCCCATTCTTAAGTTTGTGATTCTCAGACTTGCCTCTTGGGTTGTGAAGGTTTTTGCATTGGCTCTCACTTTCTATATAGCCTATTTTTTAGCTTAACTATTTTTGAATCTATTCTTTGCTTGTGGCTGTTTCATCATCAGATAGTGGTTTGATATTGATATCAAGATGTCATGGATTCAACTCTTAGATTTGTTGGTTTCATCTCCTTGTGATGGTTTTCTCTATGAACTAGTATGGAGATTAGATGTTCCTTTCTTACCACTATGTGGTTCTTGTCTAAAGTAGAGTTAGAGAGTTAGAGGTAGGTAGTCTTTCCTGTGATCACTTCTTGAGTTGGCAAATCAAAAATTCTTTATCGTGAGCTTTTGGTTTATTTTTCAGTAGTGGTCTTGACCTCGACATAGGTGTCAGTCTTAGTACTTTCTTCCTTGATGAGGTCATTTATAGTTTGTTTGATTTATGATTGTCCTACTTGGGTGTAGTTAAGAAATCCCAATTTTAGAGTTTGTTTAGCCTAATAAGATTTGTTGGAGCGCTTCTCCTTGATGATAATTGTCGATGTGTATTCTTTGCCAAGATAGAGTATTGAACTGGTTAGTTTCTAGATAAAGTTGCATTTATCCGAGTTTCTAAAGTTTTGTTATTACTACCGTGAGTTGCATGCTTGGAGATTTCTTGAGTATGTTTGATATGTCATGCCCTCTAGTAAATATGGAGTTGAATTCTTGTGTTTTTAGTCAGTGATTTATCCTTTATTATAATTTTTTTCTTCACCTATGCTTTGATTTTTGCTTGGTATGATTTAGCTCAGGATATGTCAGATTTGGATACTAAAGTCGATTAACCAGTTTACATTAATATAGACTTATTAGCTCAGTTTTTGAGTTGGCACCTTAGAATGGAGATTTGAAAGTTATGTTAGATTTGGAGTAGGAATGCCTACCTATCTTTAGGTTTTGTTTGGGGTATTTAAGATCGAGCCATTCAGCCTTAATGTGGAGATTTCATCTTGAAGTTGTAGAGCTTGAGTGTAGCCTTTAGTTTAGATTTATGTTAATTCAAATTTCATCTATAGACTGGTCAATCCTACTCTATGGTAATCGATTAGGTCTTCTCAACTTTGGATGGATTATAGTTTATTGGTGCTCAAATGATAGCCTATGTACCCAGTATTGGTTCCTTCATCTTCGACCTCAAGTCTTCAATTTTCTCTGCGATTCTCAGACGATATACTCAGTATGATTAGTATAATTTAGATGGATTTATCTTGGCTTTATTCTCTGTTAATGGGACATCCTAGAGTGGATGTTCTTCGAACTTTTGAATTTCAATTTTGATTATCATACGGACTAGTTGTAGAATTGGCATAGATTGTATACCTTTGTTATCTCTATGTTGTGGTCCAAGTAGTTCCATATGGGCTTATTCTCATATTTGTCTTATGGACTTTTAGTAGATCAATTTTAGTTCTTTGAGTTTTCAATAATAAGGTTGTGCGGGTGGGACTCATGTGATTTTCCTTCTAGTTTGGTATGGACAGCAAATATTAATTGGCAAAAATAAGGTTATAAATGGATTTAGAGACATTTGTATGACTCATGCCTTGGTTTTCTTTTGTTTTGGATGAGCCTTTGTTGATTTATGCGGGTATCGAGATAGTAATGATTTGTAATGGTTTGGATTTGCTTGCATTGGCTTTCCATAGTTCAGTTGGAGGCCAGTTGTTGGTTGAGGTTGAGCTTTGGCTATTTAGAAGTATAGTAAGAGAGCTGGTTGGAAGAGGGATGCCTGTGTTGAAATCCTTTAGAAGTGTTCTTTCTTCGTAGAGGTTACCTGGGAAGTCATGCTCATAGAATATAGTCCCAGTACCTCATCCTTTTGAGGTTTTGGGATGTTTCAATCCATTGACTTCTGCAGAAAAAAGTCCTTTTAGTAGTGGATATTGAAATAACCCTTATGGTCATTTCGTCAATTTGTGTGTATTCCTAGTGTTTTGAGCTTTCCCACAGCAGCGACAAGTCATTTATGACTTATTGGAACAGTCAGTTCGGTGATAGGATAGTTTTTTTGGATTATAGGCATATTACTTATTTTGGAGGTTTTATTGTTTAGAATTTGGTCTCGAAAAAAAACTCTTAGTAGATGACCTCGGATGATAATTCTAATAGCGTCATCAGCTCTACAACATCAATTTTAGGCTGGGGGAACCTTTAGTTATGGTCTCGAGGCTTCCAAACTCATTTTGGGCTATTGGGCGGATTATGTAAAAAATAGAACTATAGGTATAGGCCCCATATTTAGTCGAAATAATCTCGAATAAAAATTTTTATGGTTCCATTGAGTTCGAAATGTTGAATTTGGTATTGTTACATAGTTCTTTGTGTATATGGGATTTTAAATAAATTCCGAGGGCTTGGCAAAGATGGGGAGATTTTCGAAGTTCATTGTTGTATCTAGTGTACTGCAATCACGGTCCTAAGAGTCACGATCGTAATACCTTTATCAGTCACCAAGATAATGCAATCATCATATATATGTCGCGATAGCAACACCCAAGGACCTAGTAAGGGTGTAAATTTACACCTTTTTCTCATTCTTAGCACATTTTTGAGAGCTAAGAACCTTAGAGGCAATATAAAGAGAAATTGAAGTATGTAGAAGATTTGGGAGCTTGGTTAACGATTATTCCGTGATTTCCCTTCGAAATCATGGTGAGATTCTTCTGATTTCTTGATAAATTCTTAGACATTAGGGCTTTGAATTCTTAAACTTTTAGGGCTAAACACAACCTTCTTATCCTTCGAGGGTTCAATTTTAGATTCTGTTAGCGGTCTCCGTAGGCCCTCTTGACTCAAAAATTGACCAAATCATTATTTAGCAATATGGGTCTTGTTTTACTCCTAATGAATCATTGATTATGATTTTGATAGCGCAATGTTATTTTGAGATTGCGGAGTGAAGATGAATGTTTTTTGGATGATTCATGGATTTACAGTTCTGCTATGAGGTAGGCTTCCATCTACATTTCTTCACAAGATGATATGTTTTGTATATAGGATGTGAATAGAAATGTTAATATTGATTATGGGTATAACATCATGAATTAGTCTTCATTATTGATGTTTAGGGATTAAATGGGTGAATTGACCTATACGGTAAAACAATTATTATGCGTCTAGGATCCTATTACCCTAGGTTTCTAGCATTTAGGCATTGTTGAGATTAATGAACCTTAGAATAAGGTTACTACAGACTCGGTCCATTGTAATGGTTTTCCTTGGATTGTTATATTGTAGCTATTTTTGGATATATTCTTGGGCCAAAGGCCATGTTCATTATATTGATTGGTTCGATTCCAGGAAGTATTCCATCCTTGTAGAGAAAATAATTGTATTTTGTCGGCATATCGTTGTTTATGATTTCATTTTTTGAATACTGGTGATGAAATTCATAGATTCAGTACATTCATTATCACTAAATATGATAAATGGTACGATTCCAACTAAAATGTGATATTACTACTATTTTTCCTAAAAGGGGATTAAGGCCTACTTTTCACCTTAAAAATGTATTTATTCATAATGGGAGTCATACCATCTAAATGGATGACTTGTGTGTGATGAAACTGAAAATAATGTTTTAAATTTTTAACCGAGATAGATTCTGGTCTATGATTTTTATACTAATATTTACTGCAGTCGTGAAAGATTTTGACCCTTGCTATACTTTTATCATGATTTATTTCCAAAGTTTACCCCGAGCAATGGATTTACAAATTTACACTCTGTTTAGACATGGCTTAAGTCTGTACACCTATTATATATCTATATACATATATCTTTGGTATGGGACAAAGGAGGATGGTGGTATTAATGATATAAGTTCCCATTAAAACTTGATAGTTGATAATGTTGATGATATTGATGATGTTTATGATGTCGATGATATCGATTATATATTTACCGATTTGAGTCCTGATATTGATTATATATTTATCTATTCAAGTCTGGGTATTGTTATATGTTTACCAGTTCTAAGTTTGCATATTAATTTTATATTTATCAATTTAAGTTTGGGTATTGATTATATATTTACCAATTCTAGTCTGGATATTGATTATGATACTGATGATGTAAGGTTATACATCGGGTTACTTATGGTGTTTGATCAGTTTTGGTATTATGGATTTTATCATTGCATTCATTCTTGCATGTGCATTGCCTATCACCAGTATACGCCTATATCTATCAGCCTTATAGGGGGTTTTATAGGTATGGGTGATTAGTTTGGCTTGTGGTGTGTTGTATGTTGATTGAACCTTCCAAGCCTAGGGTAGTGGGGGTTCATGAAAGGTTCAGTTAGGTATTTTTTTTCTTGACTATCCGATTACTCGCATTGTTGTTGCTATTGTTTTTGTTGTTGTTAAGATCATTGTTATGGATAGATTATTATATCTTTGGTAATGACCCGATATTGAGATTTGAGGTATGATTTTGTTTCTTTCAACTTATTATTATATTATTATGCATAATTAACTCATGATTAGCCATATGGATTAGAAACCCTGAGTATACTAGCACTAGTTCCTTCTATTATTATGAGGCCTTAAGATTCTACTATGATGACTTAAGTTGTACATTGAATTGACCTTGTTTATACAAGTATGTATATATATACCTATTTATATGTTGTTATGGAATTATCGTATATCTCTTAGCACTAGTTCCTTCTATTATTATGAGGCCTTAAGATTCTAGTATGATGACTTAAGTTGTACCTTGAATTAACCTTGTTTATACAAGTATGTATATATATACCTATTTATATGTTGTTATGGAATTATCGTATATCCCTTCCTTCTTTTATTTATTTAGATTGTATATTCATTCCTTGGCCTTGTATGTTGTTGTATATCCTTTTTTCACCTTTTATTCGTATATTGACCGATGATATACGGTATAGTGTTGAGATTCCTAAGTATGGCTGGAATAGGATAGTTCATCCTTAGTACTTCTATAGCCTTATTATATTAGTATCTTGGATATGATTAGGATCGTTTACCCTTAATATCTCACTAGCTTTATTATACAGTTGATAGATATTTGGGTTTAAACTCTATTTTTGTTTATATGTTTTGTATATTTGCATTACCTTTGGAGCTCAGTCGGCAGTTGCCTACTGAGTACCACATGTTTTGTACTCATATATACTTCTTCAGCCTACAGATCATAGTGTGCATTATCACTAGTGTTGTGTTTGTCGAACGGAGCAGCCATGGTTCGAAGATAGAGTGAGCTCCCAACATTCAGAATATTACTTTCCTCCTTATGTACTTAACTAGTCTCTATGTTGTATTCAGAGATGAGTAGTATCAGTGTAATTCCCTTGGTACTTCATTTTGTATTCTTTTTATGCCAGAAAATCTTGTACTAATTTCACCAAGTTTGGGGGATTTTCTTATGTAAGTCTTTTATTACATCTATTCCGCATACTTTTATGAAGAGGTATTGTCATACCAACTATAGCTTACAAGCAATGTCATTAGCCAACACTTAGGGAATTCCCATGTACCCCACATGATTTCCAATTAAATAAATACCATGGCCACCAAGGCCTTACCAAACCATTTAATACCATTTAAACCAATTTAGGTTCCATTACCATTTTATGCAATGCAATAGTTTCAATAAAAGTCAAACTATGTGACAAAACCATTCTCATGGGCATTTTAACATACATGTTGAGGGAATATAGTTTCCAAAACCAAAACCAAAATCAAGTACCAATTGACCATTACTATGCAACCACATATTCAAACCTGAATTATAGTATGAAAAATCTTAAGTAAATCATGGGAAAACAATATCCAACCATTTACGGCCAAAAACCCCAACATATAATTCAAAACCAAATAATACACATAATTAAATCATGAAAACCATTCATTAAAACATGAATTTAGTTGAATTAAAAATGAGGGAGGACTAATATGCCTTAGATACCAAAGAGTACGGAGAGAAACCACACTTGAGAGCCTTAATTGACCACCTTGAAGGAAACCCTAGCCTTTTCTTAACCAAGAGCCTTGAGAGAGATTTGAGAGTACTTTAGGAGTGTTTTGATCTTTTAAAGTATTTTATGAGGGACCAATTAATGTTATAGGACGTGGTTCTTAAGGATTTTGGGGTGGGAAATATCTAAAATATCCTTTGGTTAAACGCTGAAAAATGAGCACAAGAGGGTACGACCACACCACCCAACCGTACCTACAACATAAGAGTGGTACCCACCACTCGTACCCTAGGCAGCAACTTGGACTTCAATATTGTCCAATATACAACCACAAGGGATAACTTGTATCCATAACATACGATTGGTATCCTTAAACCTTACCCTAAGTAAAATCATCAAGGCTAGACATAGTCTATCATATGAACATACGACTAGTATGATGTCCATTTGTACCTCGGACAGAAACCAACCAAATCACACTGATTATCATATAAGTTTAGAACCCTAAAATATACTCGCATCATATGACTTGTAAGCACAAGTCATATGATGTCCAGAATGCTCAAACTCAAGAAAATTCTATGGGTAAAAACTCAGGGTGTTTCACTATAACCTACCAGTAGGTAAGCTAACCCATAATCTGAAACTGTAAGTAATCAACTATCAAGAGAAATAAATGAAAACAATCGAATAAATATAATAAATGGGTTGATATATGTATATAGCAACCCCAAGACCTGGTAAAGTTAGTACAAGAGCTTCTAATATAATAAGAGTACAAAATCAAATATTGCATAAATATACATATTCAACCTATCATTGAATACAAGATCAGTCTAATCAATAAGAGAGAGAGTAGTAATTCTCCTAACGTCAGGATCTCACCCCGAATCTCTAATTTATTGTTGCTCTGCATGATATATACACCAACAGCAAGAACTTGTACAATGATCTACAGGGTGCAAAAGTGTTTAGTATAAGTACCAACACCCGATTCTCAGCAGGCAACTACCAATTGAGCTACATAGATAATGCAAATATAGATAACATGCAAAGAAAGAATGTAAACTACTGGTAACTATCAAGGAAGCTAACTTAATAAAGCTAGATAGGCAAAAAGGACAAACTATCCTATTATAGTCATATTTAGGGACTAAAGTATTATACCATATATCACTAGCCAATACAAAAATAAAGAGTGAAAGAAGGATATATAATAGTATATAAGTCCATAAAATACATATGCACTATGAATTAAAAAAAGAAAAGAGGGATATACGGTAATACCAGAGCTAGATATTGTTGGCCTCCGAAGTCTATGTTTAAATAATGACAAACTAACAAGTAAAACTTTGTAGGATATTGAAGACTACTGATAAAGGAATTTGGCTCCAGGAATGGAAAGACATCCAATCATAAAAAGAAGGATCATGGCACTAAACAGCATGGAAAGAAAATCAATCAATTGTCTCAGAAATGGAAGGAGAATCACTATCCCAGAATAACAATTACTATCCTAGAATCATGGCCGACTAAATTAATTAGGAGATCAATTAGGACAAAAATAAAAAGAAAGAAAGACCATAACCATCTCATGGACTTCAATCTATACAAGACTAAAATGAAAGATAGATTACGGACATATCTGATAAGGATATGACCCAAAGCCACATGTGGACATATCTGATATGGACATATCAAATGGATACATTCCTCAATCAAGGAATCAATTTAAATCCTTTATTGAGAATAAATCTCTTGGGTTTCCATATGAAGAGTTGTAACCGAAGACTATAAAAGATAAAGACTGAAGACAGACACACGTTACACAACTTTAAGGAGAAAATTCAAAGTGTCTCATTCTTAGTCTTACAAGTTTTGTAACTTTTAGTTTATAATTCTTATATAAAGAGTAAGATTGAGTCAACTTGTAACACCAACTAAAGTTGTGTCACAATATCTAAAGTGTAAAATAAGTATTCAGAACTTGTTTCCTATCATTGTACTCGAGCCCAATATTCAATGATCTAAGGAAACTTTAAAAACCAAGGGGGACTGGAAGTAGGAACCATATTGTTGTTACGAACTAGGATAAATTTTTGTTTTATTACTTTATGTTTAGTTATTTCTGTGCTTAACTATTTTAAATCTAATTTTTTTGTGAAGTGCACTGATCTGCAAGCGAGTCGACTGTGAGGAGTCTGTAGTCGACTCACAAAAAAATTTCAATTCACCCTCTCTCTTGAATTTCAACTGGTATTAGAGCAGTTCTCACAAACTGTGTAGCTTAACCGCAAGTGAGCAAAGATCAGATTGCTCAGTATCAAATTCCCGATGCTCTTTTTTAAGATGGTCGCTCCACTACAAGACCACCATACTTTAATGGATAATATTACTCTTACTGGAAGAATAAGTTCAGAATATTTATCTAATCAAATGACTTCCAAGCATGGTTTGAAGTCAAGAAGGGTCCAAAGCCAATTCCATGACTTATAGGAAAGGCAAAGGACAAAGACAAAGAATCTAGCAGTTCTAACATAGAAGACCTTGAAAGCTTCGAGGTCACCAAAGAACAATAAGAGGTAATCAAACTAATGCATGGGCTATAAGTTTACTTTTGTATGTAGTTAGCGGGGAAGTGTATGACAAAATATCAACTTGTGAAACCACAAAGGAAATGTGGGACGAATTGGAGGTAACCTATTAAGGAACATCCAAGGTTAATAAGTCAAAGATTTCTACCGTGGTCAATGAATATGAGTTGTTCAAAATGGAAGAAAATGAGAACATTGAAATAATGTTTGCTAGATTCAATAAAATCAAGTGCGAACTGAAATCACTGGGGATGATCTATCCTTACAGCCTGCAAATTCAGAAGTTGGTCCGAAGTCTTCCAAAGATTAGAGAAACTAAGGCTGCTATTCTAGAAGACTAGGATCTTCATAACATGACATATGATGAACTATGAGGTAACCTTATTGCATATGAAAAAATTATATTAAAAGGTACCACAAGGAGGCGAAAAAGAAACTAGTAGAGTTCAGTGCTACTCCAACCGAAGAAGTGGACATTCTTGAAGAGGCCAACAGTGAAGGAATGGCTCTATAAATTGTGGAGTAAGAAAAATCATGAGATAGATACAACGAAGATCCCAAGGAACCAAGAATGATGATTCCACCAAAAATGATGAGGTCGATATTACTGTAGAAAGCCTAACCACTTCAAATAAAACTGTCCAGAATTGAAAAGAGGAACATCTAGGAAGAACCAAAAATTTGGAGCCTAGAGTG
This sequence comes from Capsicum annuum, assembly GCF_002878395.1. NCBI lineage: Eukaryota > Viridiplantae > Streptophyta > Magnoliopsida > Solanales > Solanaceae > Capsicum > Capsicum annuum. The sequence continues at coordinate 123,784,285 of NC_061119.1, read as the reverse complement.
ATGAGGATGAAACCAAAGAAGAAAGAGAGGCTTCCAATAGATGTTTAATGGCAACAGGTGGACCTAGAAAGGTAAGACAACAGAACTGTCATAACTATAATATTCTTGAATCCAACTTATATATGATAACTGACGAGAAGCTCGATTTAAACAAAAACTCGAAGAGGAACGTCGAAACTGGCAAATAGAAATTAAAATATGTACAATTGAAATTGGCCTGATTCATGAACAACATGATGATGCAAAAATAAGATTATAAAAGTCTTAGGACTTCTCTAAGCCATAGTTTAAATCAACTAAAACCTCTTTCTGGTCTCGGGGACCCATCTATTTTATCTGTAAACAAAAAGGGCAGAAATCCTACAGCTGTAAGCATAAGCCTAAGAGTGTGTGGATTTGGAAGCCCAAAGGAAGCATATCTAACCCACAAGGACCCAATACCACTTGGGTACCTAAGAAGAATAAAGCTCCTTATTTTATAGGAACATCTCTGCAAAATCTCTAAAAGGGAAGGATTGATAGTGGATGTTCTAGAAGTGTAGCCAAAGAGAAGGGGATCTCTTCTGTGTTAAAGAATGTAGATGGAAAAGTAGTCAGATTCAATGACAACACCAGAGGCAGTATCATCAGAGTCGACTATACCTCCCTCAGAGTTGACTCTTGCATCTAAAATGATGTACAGAAATAAAGATAGGTTCCCTCCAAGAGGGTACTAACCTTAATAAAATCTCTATCCCTATGAGAAGGTATCATGACCCAACTTCTCAGGTCATGATGGCGCCTACCATAACCCACCAGTAGGTAAGCCAGGCCATAGTCCGGAACGACTACTAACAAACTGCTCAATAATATGAGGAAAAAATGTAGAATATATGAAATAAAGATCAGTACATAGAAGAATCCCAAAACCTGGTGGTATCAGTACAAGAGCTTCTAATATAAAAACAGTACAAAAGTGAAATATCAAGAAAAAATACACTAATACAACTTATCTCGAAATAAAACTTAGAGACTAGTCTAATACATAAGAGAGTGATAAGTAATACTCCAAATGCTAGGAGTTCACTCTAAGTCTCTAAACCAGTGTTGCTCCGCATGATGCACACATCAATGGAGATACCCTGTACTATGATTTACCGGCTGCAAAAATATAGTACGAGTACCAAATGAATGATACTCAGTAAGCTACTGCCAACTGATCTCCAAAGATAAAGACGATAAATATACAACATATAAATAGAATAAAAACTACAACCAACAGTCCAGAAATCATATGATAAGTCAATAAGATAATAAGGAACAACTATCCTATTCATATCCAAAATACTAACATAATAAGACTAAGAAAGTATCAGGGTGAACTATCCTATTCCAGCGACATTAAATATACGTCAATGCTATATCGCATATCCCAGGTCAATATACAAATAAAGACAGAAAGAAAGATATATAGTAATACACAAGGCAAAGAAATGACTATACAATATAAACAACAAAGGATGGGATATGCGGTAGTATCATAGCTTCATATATCTTGATATATATATATATAAGAACATTTAGTAATCTCAAAGCATAACCTATTTCATCATATTCTCATTTTAAGACCTCATTACAATACTATCAAGATTTAAATACTATCATACTCATGGTTTCTAATCCATATGGCTAGACATGAAATAATCGAGCATAATAATGCAATCATAAGATAGAAGAGGCCAAAGACATACCTCAAATCCTGCTACCAGATCAATGACCAATCTGTCATAAGCTATCCATAATAATAATCATAATAATAATAATAATATTAATAACCGCAAATATCCGGCTACTCTAAACAACCAAATACCTACCCAAGCCTATGCGTACCCCTGGCGCCCCAGGCTCGAAAGGTTTAATCAACATACAACAACACAAGGCATATTCTTCATCCATATATATGCAACTGTCCCATACTGGCTGATAAATATAAGTATATATTGGTGATAGGTAATGCGTATGGAGGAATGAATGTAAGGTACACGATCAATATCAAAACTCATCATAACTATCCTTATCAAGACTATCATCATTATAATATACCTACGGCCTTGTCGGGTATCAATATATCATCAATAGTATCCTTCAGCCTTGCTGGGTATCAACATAGCATCAATACATCCTCCGTACTTGTCAGGTATCAACATATCATCAATATATTCTTCAACCTTGTCGGGTATAAACATATCATCAATATATTCTCTGGCCTTACCGAGTATTAACATCATCATAATAGTATGCTGTGGCCTTGTCGGGTATCAATATCATCATAGTAGTATCCTCTGGCCTTCCCGGGTATCAATATCATCACAATAGTATCCTCTAGCCTTTTTGGGTATCAATGTCATCATATAGTATCCTCTGGCCTTTTCGGGTATCAATATCATCACGATAGTATCGTCTGGTCTTACCAAGTATCAATATCATCATAATAGTATCCTCCGATCTTGTCGGGTATCAGTATCATCATAATAGTCATTGTCGAATAACATGCACTAAAATACTCATAAATGTTCATATTACCATTGAATATCTATCTAGTCAATACTTCCCAACTACTCGTTATTAGCTAACCAACACTTATTATTATAAAATCACTAGTTCGCTAGTCATTACATAATCTCTAGTTATTAGCCTAAACATTATCCTTCACATAATCCTTATCCACGGGATAGAAACTAACCACTATTTATTTAATAGCCAACATCTAACATCTAGTCAAGGTTCATCACTAGACCAAACTGCCATTTATCCACCATTCATTATTATCAACTGATCATTCTATATCCGTTAATCATTACTAGACAACACATTACTACTTGTCACCTAACTATCTTTTAGTAACTGACACAATTCATTAACTAACTGTCGTTATCTTCCACGTTTTTACTAAACAAGATTCATTAACGAATACATTAAATTCCTAGCCATCAAGTTCTATAGTCCCCTAATAAATAACGAGTTACCACATAGCTTAACCATCTAACTAGAAGAGCAGTCATAAGATCACATCTCAGCTATAATCATATTATTTATAATGGTAAATAATCTTGAACGTACCAAATCTATGCTTGTCATCACTAGTATTCAATCGTTGAAATAATAAGCATTATACGGCATCTTCCTCCATCCCATACCGAAGAGATGTGTATTCAAATATATACATATTCATATTAATAAATTGTAATCACATCATCTATAATGATAAACACTTCTAGGTTATTCAATTAATATCATAACATAGCCCTTGGCCTATTAATTTATCCAAAATAATCACAACATCATAATCATGGCCTTAGGCCCAAACACATATCCAAGACTCATATTAATAATCATGTTTATTAGTCGTAGCATATCTCTAACCATCTCACATATAGGAGGCATAATATCAATAAGCATGTAATCATCTCTCACACAAGAGGCATATCACATATAGGAGGCGTAATATAGATAGACATGTAATCATCTCTCACACAAGAGGCATCTCAAATCTAGAAGGCATAATATATATAGACATGTAATCATTTATGGGATGTCATATATCCATAAGTCATACATCATAACTATGAGGAATATTACTTCTCTAGGCCAATTTACATATCCAAGAGAAACATCCTCTATATAGGTCCAACAATCATGAATAAAGGAAATAGAAACTCTATAGGCCAATCATCATGTTTAAGAGGAAATAGAATCTCTATAGGTCAATCATCAAGTCTAAGAGAAAATAGTTGCTTTATAGGACACATAAAGTATCTAGGAGAAATACATCTCTAAATGCCCAGTATCACTTCCACATGGAGTACCATAACCATAACTCAAAAGCCACAATTCGGGAACATCAATACAAGTTACCAATTTAAAAAGTAACCTTATTCTAAGGTTTACTAGCCTCATCTATGTCTAACGTCCGCACTAAGTCCACAAAACTTGACACAAGCTTAGGCCTAAGTGGGTCGAACGATCCCACTTCTAATCCACAATTTCCATAATTTAGCATACTATGCCCCAAACTAGGCTAAGGTATCTAGTTCATCTTCTAGATATCAAGTAAGTTGTATTCAAGCCTTAGATTGCAACTTCTACTAAAAACAAGGGTACATAAGTCAACTCTACACAATTTATGGTTTTAAGACTACCACACTAGCCCAATAAGGCTAAATGTACATATCACACTTCAAATGCTAAAATCATATTACAAACATAGCATTATATCATATCCATGCTATAACTAATCTAAACTAAAGATGAAAGGCAATAGGATACAAAAGGGCTATAAACATGCCATCTTATGGTTCTAAAACCCTCATCTAATCCCCTAACATCAATAATCAAGGTCATATCATTCTAGTTATAATCAAGCCTAACATCCATATTCACACACAATATATATCATACATCATCTATGAAGAAAAGTAGATAGAAGCCTACCCAAGGTCAAACCGCAAAACCTCACTTCATACACCAAATGGTCATCGTCACTTTACAATTCCAAAGATGCCACCACACAATCAAAACCATAATCTGCTCATTAATATGAGTCTAATGATACTCATATTGGACTATTGTGCTTCGAGTCCAAAAATGACACCAAAATCCCAAGTGGGTCCTACACAAGAAAGATGAGTTTCCGAGACCAACCCTATGTGCACACATGAATAAGGAATCATAACCCTCAAAGAATGGGATAAAATAAAGCATACTTTGGGCTAATATCAAGCCCTATGCTAAATTGGGGTTTTGGGTCCAAAGTAAGAAATTCAAGGATGAATTCAACAAATTCTTACCTTAATCTTAAAGATAATCACGATAGAATATGATAGTTAAGCTCCCAAGTCACCCCCCATGACCAATTTTGAGTTATTACACTCATTTTGGGGGTTTTAGGTCTAAATAGTGATGGAGAAATGCCCCAAATGCGTCTTAAGGTCCTTATATAGCCCTACAGCTAAAGAGATGTCGCTATTACGATCATACGGGCCGCAATCACACTATTCATGGTCGCTACACTCTTGGCCGCGATCGCAATTGCACCAGATGACAGCAAACTCAAAAATAAGTTTTTGACCCTTGAAAGTCTTCTGGAATTCGAAGAATATGATCCAATAGTGAATATTGAGTGTAAAAAACATTTCAAATCCATTGTGATCTTCAAAACTTTCATCGGAGATTGTTTAAGAAAAAAGTGGGGCCCACACCTATAGTTTCATCACTTTTCAGAAAATCTGCTCAATAGCCCAAAATAAGTTTGGGAGCCTTGGGACCTGAATCAAGGGTCTCCCTAGCCTAAAGTCGATGTTCCGAATGCGATGGAGATGTCGTATTTTCAATTTGAGGTTGTTTCAACCAAATATAGTTCCCACACCCATTCTTTCTAATTTTCAACCCACACCCATTCTTTCTTATTTTCAACTTTCCTACCAATAGGTCAAAATAAGCTCGAGTACATTGGGAACCGAACTAAAGGTCTACCTAGACTAAAATTGATATTTCAGATCCTCTAGAACAGTCAAAATTTGCATCCGAGATTATTTCACTAAAGTTTTTTTCCTATGGCCATTTTGAACCAGCGAAGACTTCTAAACAAAGAATTGGCTCTAAAAATCAAATAAACTGTTCGATTACTAAACTGTCGGTACCAGTAAGTCATAAATGACCTGGGTCAGCTATGAAGAAGCTCAAACGGTAAAGATAAGCATCAATATGGAAAATGACCTGAAGGGTCATTACAATATCCACTACTAAAAGGACTTTCATCCCTAAAAGTCAATGAACAGAAAGAATCTCAAAAGCTCGAAAAAATAAGGTATTAGGCCCGCATGTTCTATGCATGACTTCCTAGATAACCTCATCAGAGAGAAAACACTTACAAGGGATTTTGCCATAAGCAGTCCTTTTTCAACCAGCACTCTCATTCTACTTCTAAAATAGCCAACTCAACTTAACCGCTAATAATCTTCCAACTGAACTAAAAAGGCTAATGCACGCATATCAGAACCACATCAAGCTAATACCATCACTATATCTGCATAACTCAACAAAGGCTCATCCCAGCCAAAAGTAAACCAAGACATGAGTCATAAAACCAACTCTAATCTAAAAATAACATTCTTTTACCTTTATGTACCTGCTATCTACTCTAAGCCAGGAGGATAATCACTTAAGTCTTGTCCAAATAGCTCATCACGGAGAACTCAAAGAACTGAAGTTGATATACTGAAAGTCCATTAGATAAATATGAGAATGAGATTATAAGGTATTATTTGGGTATACAAATAGCAATAATCACGGAATGCAATCCATGACAATGCTTCAACTAGTCCAGATAAAAATCAAACTAAAATCTCCAAGTTATAACTACTCATCACTGAATATTCCACTCTAGGATGTCTCATCCACTGAGAGTGAAGACATACTGAATCCAACTCGAGAATATTAATCCCCTGAGCAAGTCATTTAAAATTCCCAAAGGAAAATAAAACTCGAGTTTAAATCTGAAATAATCAATACACAGCCCATGGGTAATTATCTAAAGATTTATCAACTATAATCCAACTGAAGTCTAGAAGGCCGAATAGGCAACCAGGAATAGGCTCAACTAGCCTAAAAATGAAATCTGAGCAAAGAAAAGTCTAAACCAAAAGTTGCATGCAAGATCTACAACACCAAGCTGAAATCTCAATACCAAGGTTGAACCGCTCAATTTCAAATATATAAATCAAAACTAAAAATGGGTAGGCATAAATGCTTCAAATCATCATACTTTCAAATCGCCATTCTAAGGAGTCAAAATCCAAAACTAGGCCAATAAGGCTATATCAATGTCAACCATCTTAAATTGACTCTAGTATCCAAATCTGACATATTCGAGATAAATCATACCAAGCTATTATCAAGACATATCTAGAGAGCAAAATCACCACAGGGATATCCACTGACTGATAACACAAGCAACTAACTCTATATTGGCTTGAGGGAACATAAAATAGCTGCAAAATAGGAATCATGGCAAAGGATAAATCACTAGCTCAAAATGCATGTAACCCACTCTATATCTGCTGGAGGGCCTGAACTACCCAAACATACTCAAAAACTTCCCAAGGCTGAAAATCACACCAGAAATGGCAAAAGCTTTAGCAACTCAGAAAAATGCAAATTAAGTAAGAAACTAACTAATCCAATACTCCATCTAGGCAAAGAAATAGCCAAAAGCACATATCATCGAGGAGAATCACTCCACAAGCCTCACTAGGCTGAACAAATATTGAATTAGGGATTTCCTGAATCCACCCAAGAAAAACATCACGAAGAAGAAATACCAATCTCAAAACCAAGGTCAAAGTTGAGACCACCACCCGTGTACCAACAACTTAAGATAAAGAGTTTCTAGTTTGCAAACTTATGAAGCGATCACTGGAAAGGCCACCTGCCTTAAATTTATAACTCTAATAGACAAAACCATATCACAACAACAAAGGAGTATTCAATATCCATACTAACAACAAGGCAATCCATCACAAGTGAACAAACCCAATATACCTATGAGATAAATCTACAATATTTCAATATCAAATATCAAAATCACTATCAAATGAAGAAATAGCCACAAATGAAGAGCAAAACTTAAATTGGTCCATCTCACAAATGGGTTATACCAAAAAGAATAGCCAAAACAAAAGATTTCACAACCCAGGAGAAAATTCTATGAATCTAAAACTCAAAAATAGGCAACATAACTAAATTGCTGACTTAAAATACAAAAAACCATGAAAGGTCAAATTACCTTCGATACTATAATACATTCTCAAAATCAATCAAATACAGCTAACCAAGAGGGAACACAGTCAACCTCACCGCCCTAGGAGAAAGAAATGATCAATCAGGCTATGTCTACTCAAGCCATAAAATAATATCACAAGAAAATAAAAGTCTAACTAGATAACACTAGTCTATACAGCTACCCAGTGAGAATCAAATTCATAATGTAGCAATCATCAAGTAATAATATCAAGTAATATCAATAACTTCGTATAATGGTAGCAAAAGCAATAGCAATATCAATATCAACATACTGAACAGGCGGTACCAAAATAAATATTAATACATGTACCACTCAATGGCCATAATAGGGCTAATATCCTAAGATAAATGGGACTCAAACCCAAAACCACTCTCATAGGGGAAAAGCATTAATATGTATCTACTCCATCCACTACTAAAAGATATAAACCATGAAGTAGTAACATAATCATGAAATCAACAATAAGGCACATAATGATCGATATAAATTCATCAAGGCATACAATCATCAATGGGTATGAAAACCCCCAATACACATAATAAGAGATAAATATAAGAAATAAAAGCACACCAATTGTGGCAACATCCATAGTCACATGCCTGACGGGCATAGGGAAAATAAATTTGAATGGCTTTAAATCAGACCGATTGACTGAATCATTAACTAAGGTGCCAAGCATACCATCTCCAACTGAATATGTCACAGCATCACAAGATAATCTAACTAAGCTAAATGAATGGAATCTCATGTCTAGGACACACCCTAGACAAGTAGTCGATCTTTTTGCAAGCATAGAAATTCTTGAAGCATCAATATGGAGAAAACACAAGCTGAGCCCAAATGGCTGGACAACTGACGCTGAGAGAAATTCACAAATTTATGCCCAACTTTTGAAATCATGGCCTATCTTAGGAACTCTAGGTTAGCGGGGAATATATGCCAACTCTAGCTGATCACCTATTTTATACTAGTGGCATTCTCTAAGCTAGTATCTTATCACAACACAACATAACCAAGATCCTAGAATACTTTGAGATACTATCCCTCATAATCTAGAATGGTCCCCATGTCACGAAGAACCATACCACACTCAGTAAGTCTGATGGGGACTCTGCCCAAATCCTTTTTAGCTGCTGCTGGAGATCTTTGATATCCATCTTTGACTCTCTAGTCTATGTTGTGCTAAAATTCTTGAAATGCATGTTGGAGTCTCGTCTACATCTATCAACAATATTGTATCATCCTTCTAAGATAGAATTGAGACAAAGAATATGTTAAGGGTTCATAGAAATGCAGACACGTGATAAGGAATCAAGAAGTGAATTACCAAAAATATTATTCCAGTCTCCCAAAGATAGGTTATAAACATCTCCGCACCGATCTATAGGACTCTGCTAACACTTAGCTCTTGTACTAATACACTGATAAAACCTACTCTTTAATACAAATTTGTCACATCCAAACTTCTCAGGTCATGATGGCACCTACCATAACCCACCAGTAAGCAAGTCATCCTATAGTCCAAAATGAATAGTAATAGACTACTCAATAATATAAGGAAAAAAATGCAGAATATATGAAATAAATATCAATACATAAAAGAATCTCAAAACCTAGTGGTATCAGTACAAAAGCTTCTATTATAAAAAAAAGTACAAATGTGAAATATCAAGAGAAAATATACTAATACAACTTATCTCAGAAAATAACTTAGAGACTAGTCTAATACATAATAGAGAGATAAGTAATACTTTGAATGCTAGAAGATCAATCTAAGTCTATAAAATAGGGCTTCTCTGCATGATGTGCACATCAATGGTGATAACCGGTACTATGATTTGTAGGATCCAAAAGTGTAGTATAAGTACCAAACAAATGGTACTTAGTAGGCTACTGCAAACTGAGCTCCAAAGATAAAGCAAACATATAACACATATAAACAAAATGGAAATTACACCCAAGAGTCTATAAATCATATGAACTATCAATAAGATAATAAGGAACAACTATACTATTTATTTCCAAGAGTCTAACATAGTAAGACTAAGGAAGTATCAGGGTGATCTGTCTTATTCCGACTAAATTCAATATATGTCACTGTTATACCATCCCAAGTCAATATACAAATAAAGAGAGAAAAAAATATATATAGTACTATGCAAAGCGAAGAAAAAACTATAGAATATGAACAACGAAGGATGGGATATGTGGTAGTATCATAACTTCTTATAGCTTGATGTATATATATATAAGAACATGAGGTCATCTCAAAGCATAACCTATATTATTATATTTTCCTTTTAAGACCTCACTATAATACTATCAAGATTTTAATACTATCATACTTGGGGTTCCTAATCCACATGGCTAGACATGACATAATCGTGCAAAATAATGTAATCATAAGTTAGGTGAGGCCAAAGACGTATCTCAAATCCTGATACCGAATCAATGACCAATCTTCCATAAGTTATCCATAATAATAATCATAACAATGATAATAACAATATAAATAATAGTGTAAATAACCAGATACTTCAGAAAACTAAATACCTAGTCGAGCCTATGTTGTAATACCCCAAAAAATCCAAACCAATATTAGAGCCATGTACCAAGATCATGCATAGTAAATCATGGTATTTTATAGTTTTATGAGAAATTAAAATGTATATTAACACTTCAAATAACTCCCATCTATCAGACGAATCAAAACATTCCTCACCGATCGAATTCTTAAGAAAGATATGCCATTGTAAGATTCAAACAAGTATATCTCTCATTATACTTGGAATTTTTGAGCTCATGACCTATCAACAGATATATAATTGAATTATCTTTCCAATGATACAAATTTTGCATAAATTTGATATCGGAGCAAAGAGTTATTACCATTTTTACTTTAGCATGTCAGCCTAGAAACTATGTGACAACATTCGTGGTAACTTACCACATTTGTGATGCCCTACCATGAAGGTCGTCAGCCTTAGAAAAAATCCTACTCCTATGTGATGACATTCGTGGTAGCTTACCATATTTGTGATGCCCTACCACAAAGGTCGTCAGCCTTAAGCAAAATCCAGCTTTGGTGTGACGACATTCATTGTAGCTTACCATAGTTGTGATGCCCTACCATGAAGTTCGTCAGCCTTAGGTAGAATTCAGATCCTGTAATGATATTCGTGGTATCTTACCACATTTATAATGCCCTACCACGAAGGTCGTCAGACTTAGGCAGAAACCATCAATTCCAGCTCCTGTGTAATGATTTTTTTGAAGGCTTACCACATTTGTGATGCCTTGCCACAAATGTCATCAAACTTGATTTTAAGCAACTAGAAATTTATTTCATAAGGGTATTTTGGTCTTTTTCCTTCACTTCCCACGACTTATAACCCTCAAGAAACATATTATCTTCCATTCTCTTTAGTTAAAACATCTTAAAAACCCTCTCTTACACTTGCAACCACAAGATTAGGGTTTCCTCTCAAGATCATCTCCTCAGGAACAAGAGCATTCTTTCCCAAAGGGGTTAAACCCTAGTCAAAAAAAATCAAGGGCAAGCCTAATAATTTCTTCAGGAACCTTCAGAAACATTAAATCTCTTTCAAGATCAAGCTTTAAGGTATGCATAGTGTTCATCTATGGATTCAATTCGTTCATAGAGTTCAAGAACCATGCTTTTAAATGTTATTTTGTAAACTTTTGTGGTGATATAAGCATGTACATGTTGATTATTGTTGTTCATGTTTCAAGATGATATCTAAGGATGTTTTTCATGGAATATATGTGATTGTTGGTTGAAAATCATGAACTTTGGGTGGGTTGAACTAATGCAAGTACAAAATTCACCTGTGCCTTAAAGAATTCATGTAAGGTGTTTGATAAAATGCCTAGGATGATAGAAGTTCATATTTACATAATATCATGGTATCTAAATGTCAAGTCCATGTTAGAGATACACTTTAATATGAATGCCCATGCTATTTATGTATTCTTATGGTGATGGCATGAAGTGTGTATGATGGTGGAAATATGAATTTTGTGTGCAAATTATATCCATGCTTTCCCTACCATGTTTGAGGTGTTGATTAAATACATGAAGTATACTATCCCCTACTTATGATATAGAGAATTATGGACTCCAATCTTATGATCAAGTCATGTCATGTGTGTTAGTTTTCTTCTATCGAGTCCTAGGGGTATTCGTACCCGAAAAAAATAGTTGTGTGCCTTGAGCCAAATCATGTTGTCATGATAATCTCAGTCAAGCTATAATCTATAGAACTCAATCAGTCATGTGACTCAGGAAACCTCAGAAATATCATGATCTCAATTAACTCTCAGATAATAGTACTACTCCATCAGTCAATGGAATTTAGTAAGTTCAACTTACGTATAGTTAGTTAAAGCATGTTTAGTCTCTTTAGATGGGAGTAGAAATCAGCACCGAGTGGACACAAGGATAGGACCTCACCTATACTTAAGGGTGTGATTCTTACTAGTCATCCTTGTATTCCAGAACTATGTAGCCAGCATAGCTTGAGACATCGCAGCCTATTAAATGAGGGTAGATGAGGTGGCTTAACCTTTTATATGAGGGTTCCTACCATTCTTACTAGAGTTACCTATTATAGGAGGGTTGCTCATATGTTGTCCTTACCAGTGGAGCGGTATTGACACCCTTCTAATCAGGGAAAAGATTGGACCCCATCTTAGCCATAATGGCACATATGGGGTATGTCAGTTAAACAACTACCTCCCACAATTTCAGTATCAGTCTCAGTAAAAGAACTTAGATATTTCTTTAGATACCAGTATACCAGGACTGTTAGATACGGTCAAATTTAGTTATAGTACGGAACTCAGAGAGTTCAACCAAATTTAAGGTTTTTAGATACAATCATCCATGTTATCAGAACTACAGTTCCAGCCATGTATTAGCATACAGATTTAGACATTATGTGCTCACAATCTTAGTTACTATGTATGTATGTTTGCACTCTTACATTCATATCAGTCAGTCAGTAGTATTATTTATGCATGTAACCCCTTGCATTAGCCTACCTCACTCATATACTCAGTACTCCAGTTGTACTGATGTATTTGCGCTATGGTAATTTCTTTCATCTTACACCATAGGTTCAAAGACACGAGCTCCAGATCAGCAGTAGCATCAAGCCACAGAGTTGCAATGAGTCCTCATCCATTCGAGGGCGATATTATTTTATTTTATTCATTATTTTAACTCAGTTTTGCTAGACGGAGTTAGTTGGAGACATGTTCCTTCAACTCCTTATTCAGATAGTGCTTAGAGGCTTTCAGATTCAATATTCAGACTTATGTTTAAATTTGATTAAGTTTTCAGCTTTTTCGGGTATCTTCCACCCTTATGGATGTTATGTTTTGACAGATTCTTTATTTTATTGAACCTTATGGCCTATATGTTCATGTTTTTTGAATTATTATGTTATATATACAATGTACAGGTATAGATATCAGTCATGGGTTAGCTTGTGGTCCCTCGGGTTCATGAGCACCCTGTATCATTCCGATTCAGAAAATTGAGGTGTTACAAACTTGGTATCAGAGCCTAAGGTTCAATAGAGTCCTAGGAAGTATGAAATCTGCATCTAGTAGAGTCTTGTACATGGGTGTGTTGTGCGCCACATTTATGTACAGGAGGCTATGAGATATTTTAGGAACGGTTCCCTTTCTTCAGTATTCATGTCGTGCTAGTAAGCATAATTTTGAGTCAGTCTCTCAGTCAAATCCATTTTTCTCTTATTTCAGAAACATGCCTCCAAAGAGAAGAAATCAACCAGATCCTCAGACCGAAGATCCTCTGGGCGAACATGTTTGTCATGCGGAGTTCAGGACTGTATTTACCGCTTTTGGTCAATCTGTAGCTGCCCAGAATGAATGATCAGCAGTCATTCCGGCCAACCCAGTGGCCAATTCAGCAGCAGCAAGGATTCGGGACTTCACCCGAATAAACCCTCTATCCTTCTTTGGGTTTAAGCCAGATGAGGATCCTCAGGAATTCATTGACCAAGTCCAGAAGGTCATTGATATCATGGGAGTCACTTCTTCTCAGAGTGTGAAGTTAGCCGCATACCAATTGTAGGATATCGCTCATACTTGGTACAAGTAGTGAGTAGTAAGAAGGTTAGAGGATGCAGGTCCTATTGAGTAGGAAGAATTTGTCACGGCTTTCTTAGACAGATTCTTCCCCCAAGAGCTGAGAGAGACCAAATTTCTTGAGTTCATCAATCTCAGGTAGAGAAATATAACAATTAGAGAGTATTCTCTTAGATTTACTCAGCTAGCTAGATATGCCCCTCATGTGGTTGCAGATAACAGGGCTAAGATGGGCAATTTTATGTCAGGGGTGAATGATAGCGTAGTAAATGAGTATAGGTCTACGATGCTGAATGGTGATATGACTTTAGCCACGCTCATGACCCACGCTCAATAGATAGAGAAGCAGAATATTAAGACTAAGGAGAGGCAGAACAAGAGAGTAAGAGCAGGCAGTTTTAGTTTTACTCAGCCCAAATCAGAGGGAGGAAATCATTTGTAGTTTCGTCCTATGTTAGTAGTTCCAGCCCCTTTCTCTGCTAGTGACCCAGTGCCGAAGTTTAGGGACGGCAATAGAGACAGAGCCCCAGGTTCTAAATCTCAAAGTAGTGTTAGTAGTGCCCGCAGTTATCCTTAGTATCGGACCTGTGGTAAGTACCATCATGGTGTGTGTAACGCAGGTCAAAGCATTTGTTTTGGTTGTGGAAAGCCAGGCCACAGAGTTAGGGACCGTCCTAAGCCAGGTCCTCAGGGTCAGCAAAATCGTTCCACAGCTCAGTTTGGTCGCTCGAACCTGCAGGGTGCCACTTCTACTGCTACTAGCAGGCAACGCCCAAACAGACTCTATTCTCTTCAGACCTGATAGGATCTGGAAAATTTTCCTGATGTTGTTACTGGTACGTTACAAATTTTCCATGTTCATGTTTATGCTTTGCTAGACCCAAGTGAATCCTTATCTTTGTTACTCCATACATAGCAGGCGATTTTAGAATCAATCCTAAAATTTTAGCAGAGCCCTTTTCGGTCTCTACCCCAGTGGGTAAAACTATCATAGCTCAGTGGGTATACAGAAACTTCCCGGTTATGATATTTTAGAAATTCATGTCAGTAGATTTAGTCGAGTTAGAGATGACTGATTTTGATGTCATTCTCGACATGGATTGGCTTCATTCCTGCTATGCCATAG